>NC_022012.1:2664460-2685555 GCF_000317375.1 Microtus ochrogaster
ACTTGATAGGGGGAGGGGGAGGGAAATGGGAGGCGGTGGCGGGGAGGAGGCAGAAATCCTTAATAAATAAATAAAAAAAATACGGATTTAAAAAAAGAATCTAGATTTAAGTGTGTATGTGTGCCATGAAGGCATGAAAGGAGACAATTTGAAGATTTGAGGGAGTAATGAGGACAGAAAAATGTGGGGAGTGGAGAGGAGGAACAGAGTGGAGTAAGGGGAGCAAAGAGAAGGGAGGAGGGTGAGTGGGGGAGTGGGAGGAGAATAGGAAGAGGGGAGGAAGTATAAATTTTTGAATGGAAAAAAAACTTCTCTTTCTGATTAATTCTGGTGCAAATTTGAAATATTCTGTAAAGAAGATAGGTACATTCTTCCCAGGTTTAAAATCACCAAGGTGTCTGTTCCTCTGTGTGCTTACTCTCACACCTACAAGATGATTGTCTGGTTCACATATGAACCTCCATCACCAACAATTCAACACATTAATTCTCATTTTGGACCTGGATTGTTACTTTGTACAATTTGTGCAGTGACCTTAGATTTAGTCCTCTAGACATTTGTAAGCCTTATTGAATTGTGGGAATGAACAGCCTGCTCTTTGTGCAGACTAATTCCTTACTGCACACATTCATGATTTTTTCTTATTATTTGACTACTCTGCAAGACAAAATGGTCTATTCAGATAGTACTAATAACTAAAAGTTTTTCATTTGATCTTAGTCTTTATTACTCCAAATCAGAAAGCATCGTCTTTAATATATTACACTTTACTTTCTGCAGTATTTGTTATACCATAAGTACAAGTACATTCAAACTTGTAGTCATCTTTTACTTCATGTCCTTTGCTCAAGTTTTCTAACTCCTTTGTATCCTAATTCCTTTTGATGGTAACTTATTTATCTTACAAAATAATTGGTTTCACTTTATAATATATATGTATATCATGGTATCTTGAACAAACTTCTTTATCCTTAGTTTCTTCTTTTCTTTCCTACCTGTCTGCTTCCCTTCTCTGAGTAAAATTGAATAAAGTGTAACTATAAATGTGTCTGAAGGCATTTTGTGCTCCAGTGAGTTACCTCTCAAAACTCTGAAAGAAATTGGGCAGTGGTGACACACACCTTTATTCTGAGCACTTGAGAGGCATAGTCAGGCGAATCTCAGTGAGTTCATGGTGCAGGAGAATTGTCTGTATTCTGTCAATCATGTTTTAAATAAATGCTGACTGGCCAGTAGCCAGGCAGGGAGTATAGGCAGGACAACCAGACAGGAAGTAGAGGTGGGGCAATGAGAACAGGAGTATTCTGGGAAGAAGGAAGCTCTTTCGGCAGTCCTGCTCAGACCATGGAAGAAGCAAGATATGACCTGCCCCACCGGTAAAGGTACTGAGCCATGTGGCTAACATAGATAAGAATAATGGGTTAATGTAAGTTATAAGAGCTAATACGAAGCCCGAGCTAATGGGCCAATCAGTTTGTGTCTAATGTAGACTCTCTGTGTGATTTTCTTTGGGGGCTTACTGGCTGTGAGAACTGGGCAGGACAGAAACCCCAATAAGTAGACCCTCATGCTACAAGTTCAAGACCAGCCTGGTCTACAAAGTGAGTTCCAGGAAGCCTGGTGTGCTAATTCAGGAACCCCTAGGGTGCAGAAAGAGACCTGACTCCCACAAATTTTCCTCTGACCCCCCACACATATACTTTGACATTTATAACCCTTGCCTAACCCCTACATCACATGAAACAAATGTAAAAAGAATCTAAAGTCTAAAGAATTCATCCATAAAGATAAACTCATATATACATGGTCAGTTTTGAGAAATGTGCAAAATGTGTTCAACAGAAAATACTGGCCTCTTCAGCAGATGGCGCTGGGATAACTGGATTTCTTCTTCTTCTTTTAAAAATTTATTTTATTGGAGTGGAAAGATGGCTCAGTGGTTAAGAGCACTGAATGCTCTTCTAGAGGATCTGGGTTCAATTCTCAGCACCCACAATGTAGCTTGCAACTGTCTGTAATTCCAGTTCCAGGGAAATCAACACCAATGCACATAAAATGAAAATAAATAAAGAAAAATTTTTACAAATTTATTTTATTATTATTTTTTTTACATCCATACCCAAATTTCACCTTTTCCCCTCCCTCCCTCCTCTCTTCTCACTCCCTTTCTGCCCCACCCCACCCACTCCTCCTTCCTTTCTATTCAGAAAGGGGTCATCTTTCATGGGTATCAACTAAACATGGCATAGCAAGACTAGGCACCTTCCCTTGTATTAAGGGTAAGTAAGCCAACCCAGTATGAGAAATAGGGTCCCAAAAGTCACCAAAAGAGTCAGAAAAAGATGGTGCTCTCACAGTTAGGAGTCCTACAGAAATACCAAATTATACAACTGTCACATATATGCAGAGTCCGTAAGTCAGTCCTATTCAGGCTCCCTGATTGTCAGTTCAGTCTCTGTGAGCCCCTATGAGCCCAGCTTAGGTGAGTCTGTGGGTTTTCTTGTGGTGTCCTTGACCCCTCTGGCTCCTACAATTGTTCTTCCCCCTCTTCTGCAGGATTCCCTGAGCTCCGCCTAAGATTTGGCTGTGAGTCTCTGCATCTGTTTCTATCAGTAGCTGGAGGAAGAAGCCTCTCTGATTACTATTTGGTTAGGAACTAATCTATGAGTATAGCAAAGTTTCCTTAGGCATCATTACATTGACAGTTGTTTATTTACTTAGCCAGTGGTATTTGGTTCTATCCTAGGTCTCTGGGCTATCCAGCTTCTGTGTCATTTATGGCGTTCTATTTTCCTTTCCCAGAGAGATCCAAGTCTCTCTCATTAAGCCCTCCTTGTTACTTAGGTTCCCTGGGTCTGTGGATTGTAACATGGTTATTCTTTACAGCTAATATTCCCTTGTAAGTGAGTACATGCCATCTTCGTCTTTCTGTGTCTGGGATACCTAAGGATGACATTTTTCTAGTTCCATCTGTTTGTCAGCAAATTTCATGATACCATCATTTTTAACAGCTAAGTAATACTCCATTTTGTAAATGTACCATATTTTCTTTTCCCATTCTTGGTTGAGGAACATCTAGGTTGTTTCCAGTTTCTGGTTATTACAAACAAAGCTGATATGAACATATTTGAGCAAATGTCCTTGTGGTATTATGGAACAGCCTTTGTATATATGCCCAAGAGTGATATAGCTGGGTCTAGAGGTAGATCAATTCCCAATTGTCTGAGAGACAGTACAAGTTTGTACTCCTGCCAGCAATGGAGGAGTGTTCCACTCTCCACATCCTCTCCAGCATGAACTGTCACTTGAGTTTTTGATCTTAGTCATTCTGACAGTTATAAGATAGAATCTCAGAGTCATATTGATTTGCATTTCCCTGATGGCTAAGTCTTAGTTAGGGTTTCTTTTCCTATGAAGAGACAGTATAATTATGGCAACTCTTATAAAGGAAAACATTTAAATGGGGTGGCTCACTTACAGTTCAGAGGTTCAGCCTATCGTCATAATGGTGGACCACGGCAGCATGCGGGCAGACATGGTGGTGGAGAAGTAGCAGAGAGTTCTACATCTTACAAGCAACAGGAAGTGGACTGTTTCACTTGGCATGGCTTAAATGTATATGAGACCTCAAAGCCTGCTTCCACAGTGACACTCTTACACCAACAAGGTCTCATCTCCTAATAATACCACTCCCTTTGGAGGCCATTTTCTTTCAAACTACTACAACTAAAAATGTTGAACATTTCTTCAAGTGTTTTTGTCATTTGAGATTCCTCTATTGAGAATTCTCTGTATAGATCTGTGTCCCATTTTTGTACCCTATTTTTTAATTGAATTATTTTGTTTGTTGATGTTTAGTTTCTTGAGTTCTTTATATATTTTAGAAATCAATCCTCTGTCAGAAATGGGGTTGGTGAAGATGTTTTCCCATTCTGTAGGCTGCTGTTTTGTCCTATTGATGGTGTCCTTTAACTTTGTGCTGGGATTTTGGTGGGGAATGCATTGAATCTATAGATTGTTTTTGGTAAGATTGTCATTTTTACTTTGTTAATTCTACTAATCCATGAGCATGGAAAATATTTTCATCTTCTGATATTTTCTTCAATTTTCTTTTTTAAAGACTTAAAGTTTTTATTATACAGGTCTTTCACTTGATATCACATATTATTTGTGGCGATTGTGAAAGGTGTTGTTTCTTTGATTTCTTTCTCGGCCAGTTTATCATTTGTATATAGGAGGCTACTGATTCCTTTTGAGTTAACCTTGTACCCAGGCACTTCACTGAAGGTGTGTATTACCTGTAAGAGTTCTCTGGTAGAATTTTTGGGACTGGTTATATATACTATCATATCATCTGCAAATAGTGATGCTTTGATTTCTTCCTTTCCAATTTATAACCCCCTGATCTCCTTAAGTTGTCTTATTGGTCTAACTAATACTTCAAATACTATATTGAATCGATATTGAGAGAGTGGACAACCTTATTCCTGATTGTAGTGAAATTGCTTTGAGTTTCTCTTCATTTAATTTGATGTTGGCTAGAGGCTTGTTGTATATTGCCTTTATTATGTTTAAGTATACTCCTTGTATTCCTGATCTCTACAAGACTTTTATCATGAATGGATGCTGGATTTTGTCGAAGACCTTTTTCAGCATCTAAGAAGATGATCATTCTGGTTTTTTGCTTTCAGTTTGTTTATAGGAAAGGTTACATTGAAAGATTTTCATATAGTGAACAAATCCTGCATCTCTGGAATGAAGCCCACTTGATCATGGTGGATGATCTTTTTGATGCATTCTTGGATTTGGTTTGTGAGTATTTGAGTATTTTTGCATCAATGTTCTTGAGAGATAGTGGTCTGTAATTCTTTTTTTTTTGTTTGGTCTTTGTGTGGTTTTATATCAGAATAACTGTGGACTCATAGAATAAATTTGGCAATTTTCCTTCTGTTTCTATTTTATGGACTAAGCTGGGGAGTGTTGGTATTAGGTCTTCTTTTAAAGTCTGGTAGAATTCTGCACCTGGAGCCAGGCAATGGTGGCGCACGCCTTTAATCCCAGCACTAGGGAGGCAGAGGCAGGCGAATCTCTGTGAGTTTGAGACCAGCCTGGTCTACAAGAGCTAGTTCCAGGACAGGCTCCAAAGCCACAGAGAAACCCTGTCTCGAAAAACCAAAAAAAAAAAAAAGAATTCTGTACCTGGTCCTGGCCTTTTTTGGTTTGGAGGCTTTTAATGAATGCTTCTATTTCCGTGGGGATTGTAGGTCTTTTCAAATTGTTTTTCTGATCTGATTTCACTTTGGTAAGTGGTATCTATCAAGAAATTTGTCCTTTTTTTTTTTAAGTTTTCCCATTTTGTGGAGTATGGGATTTTGAAGTCTCTCTCTGTCTCTGTCTCTTTCTCAGTCCATGGTTACCACAACAACAGATGACAAAGCTAGGACACCCTTCCAGCTATTGCCAAGATTCCTTGAGAAGACTCTGCGTAGCTGTTGTCCCTATGTCGTGCCTGGGTTATTTGATAAAGCCACTTGCCCAGGCTGTTGCTGGAGCCACTCCTAGTTTCTAGGTAATTTAGTAAGAAATATCCTTAGTTTGAGTGGCCAATAGCCGCACATTGGCAAATCCACATGTTCACTCTCTGTCCAGGATTTATTAGCCTATGAGTTACACTTAACATCATTAATTAGTTCCTATTGGTTTTAAAACTATCCTTTAATAGTTTCAATGATATCCCCCATGATCCTCCTGTCACCTCCATCCCACCAAACCCCTCTTCCCAGCACCCTCCCTTCCTACTCCAGTGTCTTTTCCTTGTGGCATGGCCCATAGCCTTTCATTTCAGTTCCCTGCAGGAGTGTGGGTGGGGAGTTAGTCCTTGAGTAAGGACAACCTACCAGTGGTCTCAGCACTGAGGAATGTCACCTCCCTTCTCTGAACTGTTTGTCTTTGAAAGCCTTTTTTGGGAAGTAGAAAAAGACAAGATTTCCTGAATAAATTGGGAGCATGGGGACCATAGGGGAGGATTGAATGGAAGAGGGGAGCAGAGAAAAATGTAGAGCTCAATAAAAATCAATTTAAAAAAACCTTTTTTTTTTTTTTCAACTTAATTTCCAGAATAGTGTGTGCTCTTGTTTTTTATCCTCTCTGGCTTGTCACTGTCACTCAGACTCCTTGACTGGAGTTCTTCTTTTATTATTATTTAAAATGAAGTTATTTTCCATAGAATATATTCTGATCACATTTCCCCCTCCTTCATCTCCTCATCTCCTTCCCACCTCCCCATCCTTCCATCTCCACACCTTCTTCGCCTCTCTCTTAACAAAACAGGCAAATAAAAAAGACAGATAAACAAGAATAAAAAAAGAAACAAACAATAAAGGAAGAAAGAAGCAAAGAGCACAAGAAATACAAACAGACACATAAACACAAAGCCCATAAAAACACAAAGCCAGAAATAATACATAAGCAAGACCAGTAAACTAAAAAACAAAAATTCAGAAAGCCCAAATGAAACAATGTGAGAAAAAAGTTTCCAAAAAAGTCTTTGAGTTTGTTTCGTGTTAGCTCTCCTGTCAAGCATGGGGCCTGCCCCTCAGTGTGGTTGGTATCTTCAGCAGACTCTCTTGGGGGAACCAACTTTTCCTTAGAAGTGGCTGTTAATTGGAGATAGATTCGTGGTTAGGGATTAGATATCATGTGCACTCTCTTGTCGCAGTGCGGGGACCCTGTCTGTCTTCAACCATGCAGGCCCTGTGCTTGCTGCCACAGTCTCTGTGACTTTGTATGTGTTAGCCCTGCTGTATCTGGAAGGCACTGTTTCTTTGGTGTCCTCCATTCCCAGTGGCTCTTAAAATCTTTCTGCCTCCTCTTTCCATATAGTTCCCCAGGAATAGTTCTTTATGTTGCTGAGTGCTAGTTCTAGCCCCAGGACTCTGTTTTCATCATAGTGATTGTTCCCAACTCCATGACTTTAAATTCCAGCTCAACACTGAAGACTCCCATGTTTGTTTCAAGTCCCAGCATCCCCTTTTCTGAGCACCAGGATCTCCAGCTGCTTTTTTCATGTTCCTATTTCTGTGTCTAATATCTCAGACTTGAAACCTTAATCTTCTCCTATATCTTTCTTCTTTCTTTCTCACTTTAATAAAGATCAATGCTACGCTCCCAGTTATCCTGCTAATGATCACTAACCTCCTTCTTGGCTCCTCTATTCATCATCATGAGAGGATACCGGACAGAACCAGTTTTAAGAAGAAAGGATTTATTTTCTCCTGATATGAGGGTACAGTCCATCATGAAAGACAGAACTTGTGAGAGTCGGAGATACATCCGGAGGCCCTCATCTCTGATGTACCAGTAGATAAGAATCCCGAATTCTGGAATTCTTCTGGCTTCCTATGTCCAGCTCATCAGATGGTGTTACCCACATTAAGGCCTTCTTTCTCAGTTAAGCTTCTCTAGAAATGCCTGGTCTGAAGAGGGACGCTTAAAAGAAATCCCACACTAGCTCAGAATTGAGGATAATAGAGGGTTATTTATGTAGGGGTAGCCTCACATAGTCACAATCCTCTGCTGAAACGGAGAACAGCAACCGAATCCCACAGCGGGAAAAGAAAAGAGGCCAGACGTGCACTGTACATCAGCATAAATAATATTCGAGGCCACGCCCAAGGGGCGGGTAACTTAACGGCTACTGGTGGTAGGAATTCCTACAGCACTGGTCAAATTGACAATGAAAGCTGGCCATTACAACATCTACTCCACTGGGTCTAATGAATTGAGTTTGAGCATCCTCCTATCCCAAACCAATGGCCTCCATCTTGCTTTACTGCGTAGCCTCTTAAGTGACCTGAGATGTTCTCTTCTCCCTGTGGTCGATTTCAATATTGCACTAGATTATGTTTTCGGAAAGCTATATTTTTTTTCTTTTTACTGTTCCTTCACTTAAAACTCTCCAGATTTATCTGTTGGTAGTGGTAAAGGCATGAAGACCTGGAAAAGTCAGCAGACGTGTATATATATATATAGTCTTTCCAGGCTCCTGATAACAGCAGAAAAAGAACAGGTTGAGGCAAAGTAAGGAACTGGGAGGAAGTTTTCTTCCTGAGCGAATGTACACAGCCATGGGGTTGATGTGGGTTTCTCAAGAGTCAGACTTAGGAGGCTTTCCTGGGACTCTCTGGTGTGACTGTGGATGTGGTCTATATATGTTGTCTTGATTTGGGTGTCTGACAACTTTTCATTTCTTTGCCGTGTCAGCGTGCTGTTTAGAAGGGTAAACACGTTGCCTAGTTGTTTCTCTTGTGACACAAAGCCTAATTTGAAAGTTAATTAACTCATATCCAGACGCAATGCTATTTACAGGTTATGAATCTTTGCTGGTTAAATTTCTTTTTTGATTTTCTTTCACTTCCTTTTGACCCATTCATGCTAGTAAGTCCCTTTAGCTATTACTCTGAGTAAATCCAAACTCCTGCAAGGGTCTCACAATGTGTCCTCTGTCAGACCTTCAATGGCCTTTATTATCTCTGTCTAACCTTGCACAGGCCAAACCTTATTGGCATTGGCTGTTCCCTTGGTTGGAAGGCTTTCCTTCTGACAGTCCTTTCCTTTGGGTTTTGCAAACTCCTGCTCCACCTCTACTGCCATCTGGAGCACTCATCACCATAGGACCGGCTTTAGTTGTTCGTTTGACACTTTAGGCTCCAAGAAAGCAAGGGTATATACTTGTTTTTCTTGTTTCTTTCTATTCCCATATCCTTAGCACATAGAATTGTGTTTAACACAGTATATCTTGTTTAATAAGTTACACCCAGATGACATTATTCATAGTATGTGTCCACATTTCTCTCTCTCTCTCTCTCTCTCTCTCTCTCTCTCTCTCTCTCTCTCTCTCTCTCTGTGTGTGTGTGTGTGTGTGTGTGTGTGTGTTCACTGGGGCATGTGCTATAGTGTGGCTGTCGAAGCCAGAGGACAGCTTACAGTAGTCAGTTCTTTCCTGCCATCTGTGTCTGGGGATTGAACTCAAGTCATAAGGATTGGCAGCAAGAAACTTTACCCGCTGAGCCACCTCTCTGACCCTTTATAGTACTCTTTTAATAAGCATTTCTGTCCTCTGCTTTCCATCTAATTTATAAACAGATTCATCCATTGCTCACCTCATTTGCTGTACAATTGAAAAAAATGTGGCCCTTGCAGGTTCTGGGAACTTCCTAGGGTTATGTGCGCATCCTGGAAAATCCTGGAGGATTGTTCACGCCCATCTTCCAGGGGATCTAGGGAAGCTGTCAGAAAAACCTGATGGAGGGCGGCGGTCTCAGACTGAAAGACCTCTGGAGCGGGGAGACTCTCACTCAAGTCTCGGGATAACACGACCCCCCAGACTTTTTTGTGTGTTATCATCTGAGCACGAAAGCACTTCAGGCTCTGCTAGTTCCCAGGAACACTTAGGTATCGCCAGCAGGACTGTTTACTCCATGGTCACTTGAGATCATAGACTGTGAAACCGAAGGAAGCAAGGAGCTCACCCAAGCCAACGTCAGGTTGGAGCTGTGGGGGCCAGCCATGACAATCTAAGTCTGGGCAGGTCACCCAAGGGAAGGAAGTTCTTTACTTCCAACCTTTATCACCTGGGACTCTGGTCATGGATAAATTTAAATAAGAGGCCTGAGTTTTAGTAGTTTACCCTGAAGCAATACCTGGTAGCAGGAAAACATTACAAACTGAGATTACCTGACCCCCACCCAAGAGCAGAAAATACCTGACATTCCAACCGCTGTAGATGGAGGATCACTTGTCAGCGCACCTCACCAGGACACCCCTAGACAAATGTCAGCCAATCAGGGGTCCTGAACCTCAGAGACCCCTCACTCCCACCTTTACTATAAAACCTATAAAACTATAAAAACCCTATTCCAATTGAGCTCAGGGCTCTCCGGTTATTCCAATATGTTGGATATGTGGAGAGACAGAGTTTGCAAACTTGATTAAAATACAGGCTCTTTGCTTTTATATATTGGGACTCAGTCTCCTTTGTTTGCTTTTGTGGGGACGCCGCGGATTTGGGCATAACAGAGCCACAGATCCTGAAGTTGGCGGAAGGGCAGGGAGGCAAGGCATTTAGGTTTCTAAACTGTATGGGCAGTTGCTGCTGGCCTGACTTCCTGCCCAGGAGCATGTTTTATTCTTTTTTGTTCTTTTGTAATGGTTGTACTTCTTTTCACACTGTAAACATAATTTTGTTACCCAGGACAATAGGTTTTGCTTATGATAGGGTTTTCTGTGTACCAGTCCCCTGTGTCCTACAGTTAGGCTTTAATCAACCAGAATGAAAACTCAGGGCGAGGGAGCTTGCTACGCCATCGCCATTCTCAGGTTCTCTGCAGAAAGGTTGTCTGTGTTGTTTAAGAGAATGCAAATGAGCCCCCTGCCCAGAGAAGTCATTCTAAGACCAATCAACAATTCCAGGACTTAACTCTGCGGCTCACTTGAGAGTTTGCACAACCATCCACAGAAGGAATTATTTTACTGGCTTGGGAGCTGTGAAATAGGCAGGGGTGATATTGTTAGTTTTATACAAATGGTAAGAAAACTAAGATTTAGAATGTTACAAATCTTCCGAGGGTGACTTAAATGTTTACTGGAAGGATTTTAACTGCACAGACCATACTTTTCTTTCAAATTTTCATACTCTTTATAGATGTTGGAAAAGACCATAGACCGTCATTAACCCCACAGCACCTCAGTTTCCATTTGGCAGACTATAGCAATAACATTCCGCCAGGCCCTGGTTTATAGACTTTCTGTTTCACGGCCAAGGATGTGAAACTGTTGCTGAGAAACAGTAACCAAAAATAATTATTTCAAGACAATAATTTCCAAAGGAATTACTAAAGAAACTATCCAAGCCAACTCTAATTTGGTGAGCCAGCAAATTTACTGTGGCCAGTTACAGGAGCATTGTTGACTCAAACATGGCTTGCTCTTAACCACTGAGCTGACTCTCCAAACTCCTGAACTTTTAAACTATGTTTCTTGCAATGCTACCATGTGGTACATAGTGCCCCTTGGCTTTGCAGTTCTGTACTTCCTATGTCTGTAAGTACTGATTCCCTGCAATATTTTTATTATTTGAAATAAAATATTTTATTATTTGACAGATGAATCTGAACTCAGAGAACACTTAAAATAACTTCCCAAAGCTCAGGATCACACTGGACATACAAGTAGATGTCTAGTTCGAATCATGAACACCTGGCATCAGGTCTGATCTTCTGTCTCAGAGACATGAAGCAACTGGTGAACAGTTCACTTGAACCCAGTTCATATTTGTGGGGAGGAAATGACTTAGTCAAGAGAAAAACTACTCACCTCAAATGATTAACTCTCAATATAGCCTGAGGGGACTAGGGCTGTGGCTCAGTGGTAGAGCATGGGGTTTTTCCAGCGCCACACCCACCCCCATACACCCCCTCCCCCCACATACACCCCATACGCATTAATATGATGAAGAGGAATGTATAGCATATTTATGCTCTGAATAATTTCATGGAAACATCATGGATTACTTTTGAAATCTTGAAACATACTTTATTGACTTGCCAGATTTCCTTAGTTTCAAGTTTCTCTTCTAAGGGTCATGACAATAAGGTAATTGCTGGAACTGTAAGGTGAACCACTGAGCTCCTGACACCCAGAAAGTTATCCCAAAGGTAAAAAGAAAGGAGATTTATTTTTGAGTCTTCAGATACTGCTTTACATTTTTGTTCTTCTTTCTTTTTCTTTCTTACTTTTCTTTTTTCCAAGATAGGTTTTCACTATGTAGCTGTGGTTGCCCTAGTACTCACTCTGTAGACCAGGCTGGCCCTAGAGATCCACCTGCCTCTGCCTCCCAAACTCTGGTATTAAAGGTGTGCATCAGAGCTGTCTGGTTGCTTTAGAAGTCCTTGAGGAAAAGCTAGAAGATAGAGGGACTGGAGAGACGGCTGCGCGGGTAGCATGTACTGATACCACAAGGAAGTTTAGCTCCCATAACCGGAATCAGGCAGCTCACAAAGGCTGCATCTCCAGCTCCAGGAGATCCAATGCTCTCTTCTGGACTCCTCTGGTAGTTTCACACAACATACACATAAACCCATACACAGGTAAATAATAATAATAAAAAAAAAGCCAGAAGAGAGATCGTAGAATGTTAACTAGTTTATGTGGAAATTTAGAGGAAATGGATAATAATTTAGGAATGTTCTAATGCTGCCAGAAGCCTCTGAGTTTGCTGGAGAGCTGGGCTATTTCAGGTTCACTAAGAGGAAAACATAAACAGGAACAAGTGTCCAGCTTCTCTTGTGTATGTATATTCTTGTCATTGTGCTGCAATGACAGAATTCAGACATTACTAGAAAAACAAGCTTTCTCCTGACTGAGCAAAAATGGAAGCCAAAGAAAGCTTCTGAAAGTAAACATATTAGGACTTTTCCCAGCTTTTCCAACCTTGGGACTTAAGGGAAATGCTCTTGTGGTCTCTGGTCTCTGTTTACAAAGTATGGCATATCCACAATGGTCAGTGAGTAGGGCTTGGCCTTCCAACACTACAAAATACATAGGTCAGAAACAGTAAACAAACCACCCCTGCTCATTACCTTAGAGGGGACTTCCAACTGTCAAGAACGCCAGTCCTCCCGTTTACAAAGTTCACACCAAAGACCAAATAGGATTTAGTATTCAATCTGGGGGCAGCTC
The DNA here is from genome assembly GCF_000317375.1 of Microtus ochrogaster. Taxonomy (NCBI): domain Eukaryota; kingdom Metazoa; phylum Chordata; class Mammalia; order Rodentia; family Cricetidae; genus Microtus; species Microtus ochrogaster. The sequence continues at coordinate 2,677,199 of NC_022012.1, forward strand.
AATGTTGATGCTCGAATGGAGTATAAGAAGTGCTCCAAGTTAATCTAGGGCTAAGGAAAGCTTCTAAGCCCAGGAAGAAACCTTCTGCAGACTTAGAAAATTGTTACAGCAGGAGTCTGGAAATGCTGTGGATTTGACCTTAGGTGGCAGAGATAGGTGGAGTGGAGGTGAAAGTCTAGGTTTCTACCTAGAGAGGAGGGTTAGTGGACACAGAGTGAATGGTTCTCTGCAAGCTACAGGGATTGGTAGAGCTGCAGTTGTAAGCAAGATTCTACACCTAGAAAGGATGAGCAAATGCCAGGGAAATCTTGGAAGCCACAAAGTACTGCCAAAAATTCTAGGGTTTGTATTAAGAAAAGCAGGGACTTCCACAGATGTTAAGTGTGTGTGTTACTATAAATTGGCATTATAAAAGCACTACAATTGAAGTCTAAATAATGGGTTATATGTCAAGGGTGGAGACACAGAAACCAGAAATTATAGCAATAGTTCTCAGGACAGATAATGATGGCGAGAGACAGGACCGTAGTGAGAGATACAGACAGATCTTGACAGAATGGATTTAGGAATTACATAGAAGATTCGGACAGAAATTTGGTGAGACGAAACAGTCAAGGGGACCACTGAGAAAAGCCAAAGGTCAGATCATAAGAGGCCCAACATATCAAACCACTTATGGAACACTTAGATATCTCATAAATATCTGCATTTATATCTGGAGCCATAGCTGCAACCTTGCAATCTAAACAATCCTAAGCCCCAAAGAAAAAGAAAACGTAAGTGTAACTAATAATTGTTGTTTCTGAGCTCATTTTCTCCCCATCAGCACTCACTACTTTACACCTGCTCAAAGGCCATCTCTTCCTTACCTCAGAAATAAGATTTAGGAGTTTGGCATGAGTTGAAGAGAATAAACTGTAATAAGAAAACTGGATGAAGCCAATTTGGGGAGATGTCAGAAAGGCAAACAAGCTATGTTCAAAACTTTATTTTATTTTATTTTTTGTTTTGTTTTTTGTTTTTTTGTTTGTTTTTTTTTTCTGGTTTTTCGAGACAGGGTTTCTCTGTGGCTTTGGAGCCTGTCCTGGAACTCGCTCTGTAGACCAGGCTGGTCTTGAACTCACAGAGATCCGCCTGCCTCAGCCTCCCGAGTGCTGGGATTAAAGGTTGTTTTGTTTTTCGAGACAGGGTTTCTCTGTAGTTTTGGAGTCTGTTTTGGGACTAGCTCTTGTAGACCAGGCTGGCCTTGAACTTACAGAGAGCCACCTGCCTCTGTCTCCTGAGTGTTGGGGTTAAAGGCGTGTGCCACCACCACCCTGAGTCAAGGAGTCCTTATATGAAGAACCTATATAGAGTTCTTTCTTCTTTGAAATGAACTGGTCTCAGTGAATGCAGAGGCATTGCCTTTGTATCTTCCTGTAGCAATGTGCCACTCCCCCGTCTCTATTGGCTCTGATGATGAGCCAGCCATTGCTGCCCTTGCTGTTTATTTCTTCCTTTTTTATGCTTTCTGCTCCATCCAAGTCACTTCCTCTATGAAATCCGAAGCGTCTGTCAAGACTCCCAACAGATAGCTAAACAAACCACAGTGTGCTGGTTTGGATGTAATTGACCCCCATAAGCTCCTAGGGAGCCACACTGTTAGGAGGTGTGGCTCTGTTGAAGGAAGTATGTCACTGTGGAGGTGGGTCTTGAGGTCTCATATATACCCAAGCCTCTCCCAGTGCCTCAGATCACTTCCTGTTGCTTACAAGATGTTGGAAAGTCAACTGTTTCTCCAGGACCATGTCTGCCTACCACCTTGTCCCACTGTGATAACAGAGTGAACCTCTGAACTGTAAAAGAGCCACCCCAATGAAATGTCTTCTTTATAAGAGTTGCCAATGTCATAGTGTTTTTCCACAGCCTTAAAACCCTTAACTAAGACACACAGTTTCCCCTAAGACTGCCTGGTGATTTTTAGTGTATCTTGACCTCCTTGAATGTATGACGTTTCTTTTCTATCCTGCTAAACACCTGCTGATCATCACAAGTATGTAGAAACTACGTTTGCTAAAAAAGCTGACTCTGGAAGTCCTCACAGGACCTAGAAGGAGGAGAAAAGCCTGGCAACCCTGCCACCATTCCATGCCCACTTCCTTAACTTTGAGTCAGACCCCTGATCAGCCTACACAGGCAGGTTAATCAGGCAAGAAATAGCTGTCTGAAAACTGAGTATGCATACCTGAACCCATCCGCCTCTGAGACTCATGGGGTGACCAGAAGGCCACTGATGCCGCCTCCTGCCAGTTACAGTGATAGCATCTTCTGCCTCTGAAATGGCCCCTGAATGTTGTACCGTCATCAGGACTGATTCTAATTAATGCACGTAAATTATCCTTATTTCTTTTAGTCTTCTAACAATACCAAAATGTTTTATTAAAATCTTGTTTTGATCTTTGACCTCCTAGCTGCTGCACCTGGCCCTCCTCTCCCCACTCTCTGCCCCTGTCTCTCCCACATGGCCCAGCTCAGGCAGTCGTATCTACTCTGGACACTCCCAGATGTCCCTGCTTCTGGCTGTGCTCTTCCACAGGTCCACAATAAACTGTCTCCTCCACCACTCCTAGGAGCAGTCATGTCCTTTCCTTTCCTTTCCTTTATAATTCTTTTTTCATTCATCTGGTGCCAAAACCTTGGGAGTGGCTTAAATGACTCCCCCCAAAACTCTGACACTCTGACCTCTTCTTCCCTCCACCTTGTCTAACCTTAGATCCCTCGTACCTGCTCAGTAAATGTCCCTCTCCCAGATAGCCCTTTGGGTGCCCACCTCATGGGCGTACAATACTCCCTGCAATGTCCTTCAGGGTCCCATTATTTGGCTGGAATCTCCAGCTTGCCCCTGCACAGTCTGAGAAGCCCCATTCCTGTCTCTCCAAACCCTGCCCACTCAGAACTGCCTGAACAAAGGGAAGGAACGAAAAGGCCCAGTTCCACACTTTTGGCAGCTGTAGCAGCTCCTCCCTTGAAGTTGCCAGCAACCCAAGTCCCCGCGTCAAGCATTCATCTTTTGATCATACTTGGGCATAAACCCAGCTTGTGGGGGGCAGGCCATCACCCCTCACCTACAAGCTTTATTTTGGGCATGTGGCTTCTCCAACCTTGATCTCTGGCACTGGACAACCCACCCAGGATTTGCTTTGCTCAAATAAACCCATTCTTCTACGTTTTCATCTTTGCTTAATCTGGTTTATTACACTATCAAAGAACCCCATTATTGGGGTACAGAAAACATATGACCCCCCATGTGGGGTAATATACTAAGATATCGCAGCTCTCCAACTGTTTTCTTCTGCCTGCTCCAACCACTGGTTCCTCCCTCACTGCTGGTGTCACTGTAGAGCTCCCCGCTTTGTCCACAAAGCCACATCGACGAGCCAGAAGGCACTCATTATGTCGCCCTACCACACCCTCGTCACTGGGAAGGAATGTGATTTGGGACATTTCTCTCTGATGACTCTCTTAGTCAACTTGGGAATGCCCCACAATGGAATTCTCTTAACTTAATACTTACCCTCCTCTGCTCCCTCTTGGCTCCTCTCAGAGCTTCCCAGGAACTTCCTCACCTACCAAGGGCCTCCAGGTTCTGAGACCTTTCCTTTCCCTTCCCCTCTGCTTTATCTCTCCTTGGGCCCTCCTGGGCCCACACCCTGCAAATTTCCTTGCCTGTCACTAGGAGCTGCCTGCTAGGTCCTATAGCTTCTCCACACCCTCCTGGCTTCTGTGATATTGGAGCCCTTCCTTGGGTGGAGTTTCTGCTGGCTCCTCCTTTTTCCCTGTGGCTACACCTTTCTGTCTCTTAGCTGCCTAACCTTCCCTATGGTGGAGTTTCTTCTGGGTGGTGTGGCCCTTTCTCCTTTTCTCCTTGATTCAATTCCCTTCTTAGACTCAGATTTTCTTAAAGCCTGATGGATGTCTTACTGAAGACGGCTTGGTCTCATTATAGCTAGCTCGGAGGCCAAAGACAGCACACTCCAGCTCCTAATTCTTGAAATTCTAATGACTTCTGAACAAATGACCCCAAATTATTTTATCTCTAAAGTTTTACAACTTCCTACTCTTAAATATTTTATCTTTGATTTCTCACAAGAAATCCTTTAACAGCCGGGCGCACACCTTTAATCCCAGCACTCGGGAGGCAGAAGCAGGAGGATCTCTGTGAGTTCTAAAACTATTGTGTAAACAGTCTTTATCTCAGGATGGATTTGTAAACAGTCTTTCTGTCAGGATAGATTTGTAAACTCATTAGATGTGGCTAAAGAATCTGTAACACAAAATTTGGCTTAAAACTTACAGCAAAAAGTTTATAATTAAAACCTACACATAGGAGTTTTAATTTTGCTACCACATGCTATATATGTTATTCAATTTTTGCTTAGGAAAACATTTTTTTAAACACTTCTTTTTTAAATATTTATTTATTTATCATGCATACAATATTCTGTCTGTGTGTATGTCTGCAGGACAGAAGAGGGCACCAGACCTCACTACAGATGGCTGTGAGCCACCATGTGGTTGCCAGGAATTGAACTCAGGACCTTTGGAAGGGCAGGCAATGCCCTTAACCACTGAGTCATCTCTCCATCCCAGGAAAACATGTTTTAAATAGCAACGGATTTAATAGACAGAGAGACAGACAGACAGAAAGCTGCCTCCTCAGAGATAATGAATGGAAGAACCGAGGAGAGAAGGGACAGCAAGAGAAAACAGTGAAGCAGAAAAGTACTGCCGACCCCTTCAGAGGAACAGTGGGAGAGAGACTGGGCATGGGCGGACCTTTGCATCTCCCTACAAAGTAGGACTGGCCAGGGTACTGCCTGGGTACATCCTGCATGATGCCTGAATAAGTATACCACAAAGGCAGGCCTGTACAGATGCCTGAATACCAACAAAGGAAGCAGCAAGGCTCAGATATTTTGGATTAGTATGCATTTTTGTATGATGATAAAAATGTAGAGATATATTTATTTCAACATAGTATATATGTGATTCAACTCTGGTTTAGAATATACTGTATATGATGATAAACTTTTAAGATTATAAAGGACTATTCAGATTATTGAAAGCTGATTTAAGAGATATATCTAACTATTTATGTCTTTGTTAAATGTTTTATACCAAGCTGCTAGGAAATTTAGATAAAAAAACCCGACATGTTTGAAGCTAGGGTATATTGATAAATACAGAATATTTGATAAGCAAAATTTATACATTTCTAAAGTCTACTCAGGTTGTCTTTGCTCACTTTTTAAAAAATTTTATTATTATTTATTTATTTATTTATTTATTTATTAAAGATTTCTGTCTCCTCCCCGCCACCGCTTCTCATTTCCCTCCCCCAATAAACTCCCCCTCCCTCATCAGCCCGAAGAGCAGTCCAGGTTCTCTGCCCTGTGGGAAGTCCAAGGACCACCTGTTATTCTTTTTTTAAAAAATGCTGCAAGATCCCTGGGGCAGTAGGCAGCAGAAATGCTGTAGGTCCCAAAATGGTGGCGGTGGGCCATGTGGCAGCAGACAGCAGCCCTGGGAGCAGCCAGTCCCAGGCAGAGACAGCTGCTGCTCCCAGAACAGTGGTGGCGGGCCATGTAGCTGCAGGCAGTGGGCCCCAGGCAGAGACGGCTGCTGGTCTCCGAGCAATGGTTCCAGGCAGGGAGACACATGGCGGGTGGGCAGAAGACAGAAACATGGATAGACACGACATGCAGGGTGAGGTTGAATGTTTATTCAGGGGGTTATGGAGGAGAAAGGGTGAAGGGGGGGACGAGAGAGAGAGAAAGATGGAGAGAGAGAGAGAGAGAGAGAGAGAGAGAGAGAGAGAGAGAGGAGGAGGAGAAAGAGACAGAGAAAGGGGAAAGCAGAGAAGTGAGGAGAGAGGCAGAAGAGAAGCTACCTCTCCGAGAGGAAGATGGAAAAGAGGACGAGCTCAGGCTGGAAGCTGAAGCTCAGCCTGCCTCAGCGGATGGGGAGGGGAATGGGTGTGGCTTGTCTCTTAAAGGGACCAAAACCATAACACCGCCCACCTCCTTCCAGGTCTAGTAAGGTGAGCATCCAAACTGCCTAGGCTCCCACAAAGCCAGTACATGCAGTAGGATCAAAACCCAGTGTTGTGCTTTCCTGTCCCTTTAAGGGACAAGCCACGCCCATTCCCCTCCCCATCCGCTGAGGCAGGCTGATCTTCAGCTTCCGGCCTGAGCTCGCTCTCTTTTCCGTCTTCCTCTTGGAGAGGTAGCTTTGCTTCTGCCTCTCTCTCAACTTTTCTGCTTCCCCCCTTCTCTGTCCCTTTCTCCTCTTCTCTCTCTCTCTCTCTCTCTCTCTCTCTCTCTCTCTTTCTCTGTCCCCCCTTCAGTCCTCCCCCTCCATAACCCCCTGAATAAACATTCAACCTCACCCTGCATGTCGTGTCTATCCATATTTCTGTCTTCTGCCCACCCGCCATGTGTCTCCCTGCCTGGAACCAGCCATTGCTCGGGAACCAGCAGCCGTCTCTGCCTGGGGCCCACTGTCTGCCGCCACATGGCCCGCCGCCACCACCGCTCGGGCTGCTGCTCTGGGACCAGCAGCCATTTCTGCCTGGGACTGGCTGCTCCCAGAGCCCACTGTCTGCCACCACATGGCCTGCCGCCACCATTTGGGACCTACAGCATTTCTGCTGCCTACTGCCGCTGGGGATCTTGCAGCATTTTTAAAAAGAACAACACCCAGTGCCATTGTTCTTGAGTTCTCAGTAGTCCTCATTGTCCACTATGTTCAGCGAGTCCGGTTTTATCCCATGATTTTTCAGACCCAGTCCAGCTGGCTTTCGTGAGTTCCCGATAGAACATCCCCATTGTCTCAGTGTGTGGGTGCATCCCTCGCGGTCCTGAGTTCCTTGCTCGTGCTCCCTCTCCTTCTGCTCCTGATTTGGACCTTGGGATTTCTGTCTGGTGCTCCAATGTGGGTCTCTGTCTCCTTTCATCGCCTGATGAAGGTTAATATTCAGGAGGATGACTATATGTTTTTCTTTGGGTTCACCTTCTTATTTAGCTTCTCTAGGATCACGAATTATAGGCTTAATGTCCTTTATTTATGGCTAGAAACCAATTATGAGTGAGTATATCCCGTGTTCCTCTTTTTGGGTCTGGCTTACCTCATTCATGTCTTTGCTAACTTTAAGTTCTAGCTATTCAGATAAACTAAGCCATACAAAAAACTCTTCAACGTTCTACAATGATGTGCCTGGCCCCCCATGAAAACCCTTTTCCTAAGGTCGGGTGTTTAGACAAAAGCCTTCATTCCCTCAGGGGCTTGAAGAAAGTTTCTGCTTTCCAAAAAATGAAGTCATTCTCTTTATCTCTAGAGAGAGGAGTGTGTGGCCCTCAGTTACTTCTGGCTGTGGAGCCTAGTAACTTGTCACGGCCAATGCTAGCCCCTAGGCTCCCTCAGTCCCTGCTCACAAGCCTACTATTTCTGGTTCCCAGTTAGCCCTGAAAATCTTTCCTCCGTGGCATATCTAAAACTTTTACCTCTTTTTAGCAATTAAAAATAAAGTTCTTGTAAGCTTCAGGGAGTCAACTTGGACACACCTCTCACTGGAAAATGGACTGCAGATAAGTACCGTCAGTCAACACGTGTTCCTGAGGGAGGGCTCTTCCTCTTTCCCTGGTCTTGGGACTCCACTCCCCTAGTTACCAGTACATGGGCCTAAAAGTTGAACATGTACATCTAAAAACAAAATTTCCCCCTAAACTCCTTAACATTATCTTCTGCTCCAGCACATCCCATCAAATAAAGGCTGCAAACTGCTCCAACTGCCCCGTGAGGGTCCCTAGTTCCTACAGAGCCTGTGCAGCAAGTGAAACAGCCAGACTTGGTCAATTCCAGCCTTATGGGTCCTCAGTGATGGTGCAGCATCAAGAGAAAGGAATCACAGAGGATTGTATCGCTCTTTGTCATTTATTATCAACAAAGGACTGGGATATTTCAAACCTAGGACAAAACAATCTTCTGAGGTATATTAGGTATATTTCTGAGGTTAAATAGGTATATTTAACATATCAAAACTGGACCTGACAGCCAGATTCTCCCAGCATTCCTGAGTCCCTGCCCTGAACTCTCCAGCCCAGGTTCTGGGCTGCCCTTCCCCCAGATATTTTGGTTACCCACCACTTTTGGACCTTTGGCCTCTTGGCTGCTGCACCTGGTTCCCCTCCTCCTTCTCTCGTCCCATTTCCTCCCCTCACACAGTGCCAGCTCAGTCTGGCTATGTCCACTCTGGACTCTCCCATATGTCCACTCTGGACTCTCCCATATGTCTGCCTATGTCCACTCTGGACTCTCCC
>NC_022012.1:2686120-2724944 GCF_000317375.1 Microtus ochrogaster
CTTGCTTCTGACTATGGTCTCCCACAAATTCACAATAACCTTTCTCCTCCACCATTTAAAAAATAGTTTTATTAAAACCAGACTGAGTGAGGTAATCCAGGCCCAGAAAAACAAATATAATATGTACACACTCGAAAGTGGCTTTTAGACATAAAGCAAAGAGAAACCAGACATCAAACCACAACCTCAAAGAATCTAAACATCAAACAGGACCTTAGGAGAGACATACATGGATCTACAGAGGAAGGGGAAAATAAGATCTGAGTAAATCGGGAGCATGGGAGTCACAGGAGATGGTAAAGGGGGAGAGGGGAGGAAGGAGGGAACAGACAAAAATGTATGACTCAATAAAAACAGTAAAAAAAAAATCCAGCAACTCATTTCTTTGTACCTGTTGAATTCCAGGAATATTAGAACCTCACAGATAGATCTGTCCTTATTGGGAGCACCTCTGCACAGCAGGAGCAAGAGTGGGGCACAGATAGATCTGTCCTTATTGGGAGCACCTCTGCACAGCAGGAGCAAGAGTGGGGCACAGATAGATCTGTCCTTATTGGGAGCACCTCTGCACAGCAGGAGCAAGAGTGGGGCACAGATAGATCTGTCCTTATTGGGAGCACCTCTGCACAGCAGGAGCAAGAGTGGGGCACAGATAGATCTGTCCTTATTGGGAGCACCTCTGCACAGCAGGAGCAAGCGTGGGGCACAGATAGATCTGTCCTTATTGGGAACATCTTCTGCACAGCAGGAGCAAGTGTGGGGACTAGATCATTCCCTCAAATAATGACTTCTGTAGGGACACCTTGCAGAACCAGAATTGAGAAAAGGAGCAGCCAGATACTGTTGGACTAGAACAGCTTGATTATGAAGATGTCACCTCCTGTTGCTAGTACTTCCTCTGTTTGAACCTAAAATTCGTGCGAGTACCCTAAATATGGACTTCAATGCTTAGCTTCTCCCTTCTCAAATGACCACTCTGATTAAAATCTTTTCTTTAATTTCCACTTTTCTTTTTCATGGTTCTTTGGGATGAGAAGCAGAAACGGCCATGTCAATGATGTCTCTAGAGTTACGGCCATTTGTAAAGCACCCTGCTGCATCTGGCCTCTGCACCTGGGTCCTCTGTAAGAGCAGGTGATTTTAATCATTGAGCCATCTCTTCACCTCCTTTCCCCAGGAACTGATTCGTGTTTTACTGTTATAGTGTCGAACCTAGAGCTGTTTCATTCTTTCTCCCCCACTCCAGGCTCCTCCAGGAGCCCCTGCCACAGCCAGCTGGAACTCTTGCTGCAGCTGCGCTATTGCTGGGACTGCCACTCACGGTCCAGAAGCTAAAATTCGTGGCACTAAATTTCAGGCACGATAGAGTCTAGCCTCTTCCCGTACGTGGCCAAAGACTTCTCCAGCTCTTGTTTGATGAGCACAGCCAAGTTTTCCACATTGCTGCTTTCTCTTAGCTGTACCTTGGGCTTTGGCCTCCTTGACATGGATTCATGCAAGTCCTTCTGTAGCTTTTGCTATTTTTCCACTTCTCCCCGCAGTGTCTTTTGGATCAGTATAGCCATGGATAAGGTGAAGGCCTACCAGGAGGAAATGAAGTCTGGGTCTCAAACACTAGAAGGCTCCCGAGCTCTCCTTTCAGGGCTTAAGTTCCCCCTTCTATTTAACCAGAACAAAAATCTTTAAGAGTAAAATAAAAGCAAAACTTGAAAATCGCAACAATAACAACAACAACAACAACAACAACAACAACAAAAGAGATAGTAAAAAAATAGAAAAATACAGGGTCCAGAATACTGCCTGACACACAGTAACACACATGTCCTTGGTTGCCTTCTCCACCCCTTCCCCATGTAGTCACCCAGCTCTGCTTGTGAATTGCTTTCTCATAAACACAACAGAAATTGAAATATTATGTTTAGCTTTTCTCACTTCTATAATCACATAAATTGCATTTTAGAAAGAAGAGAAAGAAAAGATTTTCTCAATTTTCTTTCCCAGAAAAAAAATTTGAGTTTGGCGAGAACTGCTTGGTATAAGTTGTTGTCAAAGTTAGTGATTTGATTAAGAATTTTAAACAAAAATGGACCTGATGCATTCTTTAGAGACCCAGAAGAGTCCAAGGGTCTCACTAAGAATATTCTTTTTAGATAAAGATCTTTTCTTTTAACACTAGGATTTCATAAATAAAGGAACAAAGTGGAAGGGATTTGTGGCACATTGGAAAGCATTTGTATCCTGGGGTGAAAAAGGTTAAGGAACAATTCCAGTCTTAGCTTTAGAAACAGGCTCCAAAGCCACAGAGAAACCCTGTCTCGAAAAACCAAAAAAAAAAAAAAAAAAAAAAAAAAGAAACACAGCCATGTAGCCACAGACCTCAGCAATTTCCTCTTCATGCCAGCTCATGCCACACGGAGATGTTTGGTTTCTCAGCAAGCCCAGTGGGAGCAGAGTATTCCCAAGCATTTTATTCTGCTTCTAGTGACTTTAGTATGATATGCCAGAACAACTTCTTGTTTTGTACTTTTTCTTCTCAAAGCTTTCCGCTCAGCCGTTCAACGCACATACACAAGACCCGAGTTGAGTTGCCGGCACGCACAGTGGGCAGCTCACAGCAGTCTGGAACTCTGGCGCCCTCTTGTGGCCTCATTTGCAAATGTGTGCATACACTTTAAAAGAATCATTTGTTAAGTTACTGTGAGATACTCTCCCCAGGTAACAGTGAGTGGGAAATTCATCTCTTTGCTGGTCTGCACAAATGAAGAAATCTTTGAATAGGGGGTTTGCTCCAGTTACTAATTTTTAGATATCCCTGCACTGCAGGCAACAGTTCCCCAGCTGGTCCTCTATTGACTAGTTGGACTACGTACCCACTTCCTGTTGCAAAGACACGGCCTGCTATAGCTGGGAGAGCCGACTAATTATCCTGCGTGCATGAGTCACCCACCCTTTCTTTTACTCATTCGCCTCATACCCTCGCTTGAATTTCCTCCTCAGGGTTCTTCGTTCTGCTGTTTCCTTCTTGTTCCAAAGACTGCTCACAGACTCCCCAGTCACGCCTGCCTCTAATGTCTCCCATGACCAGTTGAAATGCTCATCGTCTTTAAACACGAGTCCCTCTAGATTCTGACCTAGCCCAGAATTTGAGCCTGGAATACAGCTTAGGAACTGTTTAGGGTGGTTCCTTCATTTTTACCAGAAGAAAACAGATCTAGAGATCCTTCCCCAGATTGAGAACTCCAGTCTCCTAACTCCCCATTCAGTGTCCTTCCCACACGCCCTGATTTCGCTAGGTCTCCTCTGCTGCCCAGGTATTTTAGTGTGGCTGCACCAGCACAGTTCAACCATCTGTGTGCTGTGACAGTTTCTGTCTTCCGTCATATAGTCGGTGTTGATACCGGGAAGTTAATTCCTCCTTTCAAGTGCCAGTTTCTCCAGTTTGGGGTATAGTGAGAGTAGCCACCAAGGTCGTCTCTGTACCTGGCCTGGACTGTGGTCATAATATGAATTAATGTTGGTGATGATGAGTGTGGAAGGGAGCATTGTGTTGTCTGTGTGTCTTCTTTGGCAGCCTCCTGTTCTTCTCTTACCTTCCTCACCTTTGGCTCTTCCTTCTGATGCCTTTACAAACATCGATTTGCTTTCTGACTTTTGTCTTAAAGTCGGAAGGTCTAAATTTTATAGTATTAGAATTAGTCTCAGAGGAGAAGAGTAACTATGGCTTACCTAGTTGAGATGGTATTATGAAACAGAAATGAACGATCCTTCCTTTAAGAGACAAAGTCGTTTTATGGTTAGATCTAAACTGTAGGAGTAAAGTTTGATTAAATTCGTAGCTATTAGGTGCCTTGAAGTACAGCTTCAAGGTTGGAGAAGGGAGAGCTAAGCTTGGGCTTAATGGCCTGGGAAGATGCTTGGTGACAGACAGAGGGAAGACCTGAGGTCTCATGTGGTGCAGATAGGATATACTTAGACAATAGCTATTTCATGGCTGAAAGTCTAATGTTGTCATTGGCTTTGTGTTTTGTTTGGTTTGAAACAGGGCTTCATTCTGTAACATGAGTTGGAAAAAGCAGTCCTGAAATTGAATTGGAAACTTAGCTAGAAGGGTTGTTCTCAACCTGTGGGTTGTGACTCCTTTGGAGTTGAACAATACTTTCATGGGGGTTGCCTAAGACCATCATGCATATCTGATATTTGCATTATGACTTATAACAGTAGCAAGATTACAGTTATGAAGTAGCAACAAGAATACTTTCATGGTTGGGGTCCCCACAACATGAGGAGCTGTGTTAAAGAGTCACAGCACAGGGAAGGTTGAGAACCACTGCTCTAGAGTTATCCAGATATAAACACTACAGGAAGTACATCCGAGGTGGGGAGACCAGCACAGAGAAAGGCAGGAAGGGAGAAGGTGTGTGTTGGAAGAGATGATTCACCATATAGAGATATGAGTAGAGACTGTGGAATGTATCAGGCCTTGGAGGGCAGTGGTTGCCATGCTAATGGGCTTGGATAATAGTCTAATGGCAATGAGGACTGTAAAGCATTTGAGCCAGGGAATGGTATGCTTAGATTTATTATTAAGGTGGATCAGATCTGGTCAGGCCCCTAACGTGGATAAAGAGGTCTGGAGGCTAATGTTCAATTGAAAGTTTCAGCTTGCCCTGCACGATCTGATCCAGACCCCCCTCCCCCCCCGGTCTCTCTCCCACTTAGTGAGTCTCTGAAGAAAAGGAAAGGTGCCAAAAACCCAGTTGTACCTTCTTGGAGACTATTGCAGCTTCCTCCCCGGTTGCTGCCAGTTGCCAAAGTCCCTGTCTGAGTGCTCGGCTTTTGACTGTACTTGGGCACAACACGTCATTACTCCTTGCCTACAACCTATACAGCCTTGCTGCTTTAGTTCCGAGGTGTGGCTTCTCTAGCCTCCATCTCTGGGTCTGGAGAATTCACCTGCTTTGCTTAATATACCTGTTGTTCCAGCCCTGATGAAAACAAGGTCATGATGTGGGGGACCAGTGTGTGCTGGCTCCTTAACCATCTCAGGAGCATGGTGATGAAGATGATGGCTGTATCTCGAACAAACTGAATATAAGATGCCCCGAAATACTATCGCTATTAATATTGCAAGTGGAGAGACAGTAATCTCTTAATTTTGCTTTCCTCATGCCTTTACTACAGCAGGTTCTCCGTGAGCTTTCTGATCTCACCACAGTACTGTTCCCCTGCTCCTGTCTGCTTTACTGTGCGGCCTTGATTATCATCTAGCATATTCCTTGTTTTTGTCGTTGACTACTCATATTGCCCTCTTTATTGTTATGTTTGAATATAAAATGTCCCCCACAGGCCCTGAGTTTGAACATTTGGTCCCCAGCTGGTGGAACTGTTTTGAGAAGTTGGGCTTTTGGAGGTAGATGCAGGTGGCTGAAAGTTTAGAGCCCATTTGCTGTTGCTCCCTGGTGTGCTGTGAGGTGAGCAGTAAATATGCCTTTACCATGTCTTCTCACTGCGACGGACTTTATCTTCCCAAACTGTAAGCCCAAATAAATCCTTCCTTAAGTTGTTTCTTGTCTTGTATTTGGCAGAGAAAATTGCCTAATAAGCACATTAAAATATAACCTGCATAAGGATAAGACATTTTATGTTTTCTCCTGTGTCTCAGTAAACATTTGAGGAGGGAGAGACGACAGAACATTGAAGAACATAGGTAGTTGATTGTACGGTCCATTGGGAGGGAAGTGAGACACTAGCTCCCTGCAGACAACCATGTCTAAGGAAGTTCCCAGGCCTGTCGACTCTAGTTCACTCTGGCACGCCTCATCCCTCTTTCCTTTCCTCTAAGGAAGGCTTCTCTTTTCCTTTCCGGTCTGTTCAGTTTCACAATTTTATAATGACTGTGGTTCTGATTCCTGACAAAACAAACCTTCTGGGAATCTAACCTATAGTTTTAGAGCACACAAACAAACACGCTGGTCAACTCCTGGTTATTTTGTTTATATATGGAACTTTTTAAACAAATTGGAGTTAAGTAAACAAAAAGTACACCTTCTCTTTGGAATCTGAGTAGCCGGTCTTCAGATTTCCTACTATAGCTGGTAGAAGAGAAGAATGTGTAAAAACCAATTTTAAACAAGTAATTTTCACAGATAATGCAATTTCCTTTATTGTGTTTCTTTCTCTCATGTTTCAGGAAAAAACATGAATTTACTTTTCCAAATTAGTATTTTACATGTACCTTTGATTCCACCCCTTAAACCCCAACTACTATAATGTTAGCTCATGGTTCCGGGATTCACTATTGGAATGGCCCTTGCCATTTTGCTCCTGCCCTAGTCTTTCTACTCTCTGACACACAACACTGATTATAACTATTCTGTCTTCACTTACACAGAAGTCCTCTGCAGACTGTGATCTGCCAGAAGATGAACCCACAGCATAGCAGTTAGTAGCACTTCATGCCAGTGATTAATATACTACTTATCACATTACACCATTCAAAAATCTCTCTTCTTTCCTTCAGCCTGTGGAATACAACACCAACCCATTTTGATGTTATTTCAAGTACTCTATAATTTCATGCAACATGCTTTTGTCAAACTCACTACCTCATCCTTTATGTTTTTTTAAAATAAAGATTCTGGCATATAAAAGTTTATAAAGAACAGTCATGCCAGGATCTTGTTTACCTGGACGGAGGATATCTCTTCCCACGTGTGCCATTCACAACCCTCATTGAACCCAGGCCATGAACTTCAGCACAACTGAAATTGATCATGTTAAAAAGCTTAAAAGCAGGTACCATCTGGCTCAGTCAACAGAGCATGGATCTTAAGCTTGGAAACCAAATTTGTTTATGTTTCAATAGTGAGCTCCAAAGGGCGTTAGCCATGAACTCTGGCGCCAGCATGGCACACACATTGGGCATTTACCATATGCCAGCAATACTACGGTAGAAAGGTCTCAGTCACGAATAGTTCTTGGATTATTTCCTTCTTGTTTCTTCTTCTCCCTTCTTGTCTGTTCTGTTTGTTGTGCAAAGTTTCTCTTAGTCTCTTTGTTAAGAAGTCTGTGGTGCTTCTTAGACTCTGCAAAGAGAGAGACCTCATGAAAACAAACCCAGAGGGCGTCATGTGAGGTTAGAATTGAGCTGCCGCAAACCTCAGGATCTAAGTGAGAAACCTAGAAATGCTTCCTAGTTTCAAAGGGGCCACAGTATTGCTGATACTTTAAAATCTTTTAGCCATCAGACATTTGAGACAGGTGTATGTATATGCACCACATACATGCCTGGTACCCATGGAAATGAGAAAGCCCTTCAGATCCCCTGAAATTGGAGTTACACATGTTTGGGAGCCATTGTGTGGGTGGAGGAAATCAAACCAGTGTTGTTTTAAAAATAAATCACACTCTTACGACTTCACAATAAGACTGGGAGTCAAATGCTGGGTTAACAACCTACTAGCTTGGAGAGGCTAGGAGCAGCCGGATGTCCTTTCTCCTTATTCAGTGTCACAGAAAGAGATCATCTTTTGCACCATCCCAAACCAAAACAGCCCTTCTTACTGTGTCTTGTGCATTTCTCTATCTGTTCTGTTGATTCCCCCTTACTCTCTATGGCTACTTCCTGTCAACAAGTTGCTGGCTCTGCCTCCTGACCTAAGGTTGACTTTATTTAATTAACCCAATTTTGGGGTTCATAGTGTGGTCAAACCAGGGTTCTCTGCAACAGCGACAAGTACTCCTAACCACTAAACCATCTCGCCAGGCCCAGGAATACATTTCTTTATGGCATCCAGCTTATGATACTTTGTTACAGTGACCCCACAAAACTAATATTATTATCTATTCGTGTACAAAATATTGCTTATTCTATCCAATAAACTTGCTGTTCTTTATACTATCAAGGCAAAGCACATTACAGGAACACACATTCAACACTCTAAATCTAAACTTGAGGTGAACAATGCTAAGGGAACAAGACAATTACCCCAGCCTGGCTGCAGCTGGGTCCCAGCCCCCACTGTGAATGTGCTCCTGAATGTGCTCACAAGTGTGTGGGTTCCACACACTTCTACCCTGCCTCTGCAGCAGAGAATTCATACAATGGTTTTGACATTGCTTAGCTTTTGCTGGGCATAGTTGGTTCTCCTCTATGCTCAGTAATTCTTACACACAGCAGCCAGTGTGGGCCCTGATTCATGACATAGTTCTTGCTTATAAGGAGAGGATCCAAATGAATGAGAATAAATCGATGCTGATTGCTTTCAGATACTTATTAATTAAAATGAAACACACACACACACACACACACACACACACACACACACACTTACTTCTCTAGGGAAATTCAGATCCCCGAGAGCACAGGAAAACCCTCCCAAGGATTCTCACGCTTTCTCTGAGAACTATGCTCCTTTCTTTCTGATGAACCCATGGAACAGAGCTGTGCTCCCGTGGTCCCCATCCTGCTTTGCTTTTCTGGGATATGGTTCATTCCTCCAGCCCAATTTCCCTTCTCAGAGAGGCTGCAAGATGCTGGGATTGCTTTCTCCACGGCAGCTGAGTGCTTCTGGGACACTAAAAATATGACTTATGGAAAAGATCTTAATCCGGTGTTCTCATGACCTAGTGCAAAGTTGTTACAAAAACAACTCCCGTTAACGGAGCCTGTGAGCTGAGAACAGGCTAGTAAGAGGCCAACAGGAAAGGCTTATTTGCATAAATTGTTACAGGGGAGAAAAATCCAGCAATGTAAATCTAGATGGCTGTGGTCTTACTTCCCAAAATGCTGGAGTAGGAACTGGAAAACCAGCAAACCACTTCTCATGATCTGTAATTTGGGGGAGGGAGAACAGACACACAGTGTTTGGACACCTTTCCTCAATTATGCTCTAAGCACATTTTGTTTTCAGATTTCTGGGAAAACTAGCATTTCTCCAAAATAAATTCAAGATGGATTTATGCCCAGAGGTGAGTGGGTAATAACAAAGAACCTTTATCTAAAGTTTATCACATAAACAAATATCACAGTTGATGAAGCATAATAAATTTATTCCACCAGAGCTTGGGACAAGCAGACTTGGAACACAGTGACCTACCCCTTACGCTAGGACAGAACAACAGAGGCAATATCTCCTCACTTAGCTGCTTCTCCCAGGCAACTTTAAACAGTTTGTTTGCTTGTTCTGATTTTTTTTTTTTTTTGAGACAAAGTCTTAGTAGCCTAGGCTGGCCTCAGATTCACTATGTTGCTGAGGATGATCTTGGATTCCAAGTTCTCCTGCCTCTACTTTGAAAGTGTTGGGAGACGCTAGCACATCTGGCTTATCCCAAAGCAGCCTTTTAGAATGTTCTAGGAAAGTATTGTCTCCCAGTTGTAATGGCAGTGAGCATATGTGTGTGCCGGATTATATCCATGCTATGTTTGTGTACCTTGTGAATCCAGGTGCCTGTGGAGCCAGAAGAGAGGGTAGGATCCTCTGGAACAGGAGCCTCCTGACGTGGGCTCTCAGAACCAAACTTAGGTCCTCTGCAAGAGCAATCATTTCTCTAGGTCCTCAAAGTAACCTCTGAACTCCAGATAATCCACCCACTCTCAGAGTCTGGTTCTCTCTCCTGCACAGACTAAAGAGTTTGTGGTATTGGGGAAGAAAAGAACATTTGAATCTTGGAAGGCCTATGAGAAACAAGCTATTATATTTTCTTCACTCTATTTTTTTTTTAATGTGAGAAACTTGAAAAACTGTTTTGGTTTCTTGGATACCTAAAACTATTTGAAATTGACAGTATTGATCATATCTGATATACTTTCAAATGGTAGTCTCGTACAACAGCATGCACATCACAAAGTTCAGTTCCCATCACCTACAACAAACGGCTCACAACCACCCAAAACCCCAGCCTCCAAGGAACCTGCACTCACGTGCACAGGCGATGAAAAATAAATCTTAAAAAAAAAATCAAAGAAATCATTTGAGTGTGGTTTCTCATCCCTGCCACTCAGCCCTCAGGAGGCTGGGGAAGGAAGATCAAGGTGAGCTACAGGTCAGCTTGGGTTCAAGGGAGAAAAACACCATCCCAGACACAGCCCGGCTCAACAAGAGCAACCTCGGCCTCCGTGGCTGGGGTGAGATGTGGGTTCCAGAGGGGGGGACTCAAGACTGGCTTGTAGCTCTGTATTTTGTGCAGGAGTTTTTCTGCAGAGAATGGAGTTTAGGGAAACTTTTTCAAAGTTTAACAAATAAAGCAAATCTCACCAGACTTTCTACCAAGCAAGTGTAGACCCACTGAATTGCTCAATGTTTATGTGGTAAAAGTACATCCTGGGGTAGATGTCAAAAAGGAAAAGCCACAAAGTGGAGGGCATTTCATCCAGCAGTAACGGTGCTATTCCAGTCGGTAGCCTCACAGTGGCTTCCGGGAACATAAAGAAAAATGTTATTTTAAACTACTTTCTAATGTGACTCAATCCTGGCATTCTTAGGTCTTTCAATGGGATTTTGAGAGAGAATGAAGGGGGAAATGCTTGTATCAGTGGGACAGGGCCCTCATAATTTAAAATTTCCCAAGATCCTACAGTGGAGGTGGAAAGAAGTTGAAGCAGGCTTAGCCCTAAAACCAAAGAAGGGGCTTACTGAAAAGGCTGCGGTCTCCTCAAGTCACTCCCTCCCTCACCCCATGATCAACCCATAGAGATATCCTCCCCTCCCTCACCCCATGATCAACCCATAGAGATATCCTCCCCTCCCTCACCCCATGATCAACCCATAGAGATATCCTCCCCTCCCTCACCCCACGGTTAACACATAGAAATATCCTATCCTCTGTCACCCCACGGTTAACACATAGAAAAATCCTATCCTCTGTCACCCCACAGTTAACACATAGAGATATCCTCCCCTCCCTCACCCCACGGTTAACACATAGAAATATCCTATCCTCTGTCACCCCACGGTTAACACATAGAGATATCCTCCCCTCCCTCACCCCATGATCAACACATAGAGATATCCTCCCGTCCCTCACCCCACAGTTAACACATAGAAATATCCTCCCCTCCCTCACCCCACGGTTAACACATAGAGATATCCTCCCCTCCCTCACCCCACAGTTAACACATAGAGATATTCCACCCCTTCAGTGAAACCCCAGATCCCAAGGAAAGACCCTGCCTCAGCAAAACAAACAACAAAAGCCAAGGTTGACTGCTAGCCTCCCCAGCGCACTACCATCACACAAAAATAAAAGGAACAGGAAAAGTCATTTCGTTGTTATCTATAGATTAGGGTTTGAATTTCCTTTGTCATTGTGGAAAACCCAGGGGTGAGTCATACACACAAAATCACTTCATATTTTTTTTTAAAGGTGTGAAGCACCCTCCTCCTTGCCCAAGGCACAGTCCCAGGCTTTTCATGCCTTTTATTTTTATTGTCTGAAGTTGAAGCCAGAGAGAATGATTCACATCCCGACGTGATGCCTTGTGCCTTAGAAACTCACCAATTCATAAAGAATGTAAATAGTTTTAAAAATATCTACATATTCTAAAGCAAATTACCAAAATAGAGGATTAAAATGATTTTGGCAAGACAGCTCAATTGGTGAAGGTGACTCCCACTAGACGTGATGACCTGAGTGTGACCCCTAGCACCCACGGGATGAGAAAATACGCTGCAGCAAGTTGTCCTCCTGATTCTCTCTGCGTGTGCCCCTTTCCTCACATAAACAAATAGAATTGTAGAATCTTTAAAAAGGGTGTTATTAAAATAAGATATCGAACTATATGATAATGAAGAAAATATAAAATAAATTATGAAAAACTAAAATTAAAATAATATTGGCATTTTTTTTGGCAAGATCAAACCCAGGGATTTGCAAATATCAGCCAAGAACTTAACCATTTATACATGTCTAGCTTTTAGAACATTTTTCGCAGACAGGGTGTTACTCTGTAGCCCTGACTGGCTTGGAACTTGCCTTGTAGACTAGGGTGGATTTGAACTCACAGAGTTCTGTCTGTTCTTCCACCTGAGCACTGGGATTAAAGGTGTGTACCACTATGCTTGGCTAGATCATTTTAAAAGACTCCATTTAAAAACAAATTGTTTTAGGAGCTTCAACCCTGAGCAAAATCAAATTTTTTTTTGGTGCAGAAGAAGTTAGTGTTCCTGCTATTCCTTCATGCTGCGCTAAAACACCAACATGGGCGCAATAAGTTTCAATTAACCTACTCTAACTGAGGCTGTTCGCTTCTCCCTGTAGTTTGTGTTTAGGAGAGAATATTTTATGTTCAAACTTCATAAATTTTAGCTCATGAATAGATGAAGATTTCCTATGCAAGGTTTCTAATTTTGTTTATAATATCATCACATTCCTAGCCTATACTATTGTAAAAATTATTTGCTTTAACTTCATACATTCCAAAATATATCTCTCTGAGTTATACCTATGTTATAGGTAATATTAAGTGTTGAATCTTTTCCTTTAATATTTTCACTTGCTATTTTACAATTTCTTATTTTTACACAGAATATTTTAATCATATCTATCCAGCATTATTCTCCCCATCTCCTCCTAACGCCTCCACTGTATCAACTTCATGTCATGTTTTGTTTTTAATTGTCATTAATAACCCTGAGTCCAGTTAGTGCTGTTGATGTGTGTGGATTTGGGATCATTCACTAGGCATGGACAACCTACCAGCAGTCACGTCTTCACAGGTGAGTGGTCCTCTCTCCCTCAGCAGCCATCAGTTGGAAATAGCTCCCCTGCTAAGGGTGGGCCTGGAGCCCCTCCTAACCATGCTGGAATTGTGACAGGTTTGAACTTGTGCAGGCCATCTGTGTGTAACTGTACTGCCATGAGTTGGTGTGTGCAGTCTCCATGCCCTACCAAGAAGCCAGCATTTCACAATACTCCACTGGTCTACCGACCCCTACATTCTCCATCATGTTTCCTGAGCCTTGGATGTGGGGAGGTCAGTATAGGTGATTTGTCCAGACTTAGCTCTCACACGTTCTTTTTTTAAAATTGATTTTATTGAGCCCAACATTTTTCTCTGCTTCCCTCCCTGCCTCTCCTCTCCCCTTCAACCATCTCTCATGGTCCCCATGCTCCCAATTTACTCAGGAGCTCTTGTCTTTTTCTACTTCCCAAGTAGCTTAGATCCATGTGAGTCTTTCTTAGGGTCCTCATTGTTGTCTAGGTTCTCTGGGATTGCTCTCACACATTCTTATGTTGACTGAATTTTCATTTTAATATTTGCCATTTCAGGCTGGAGAGATGGCTCAGAGGTTAAGAGCACTGGCTGCTTTTCCAGAGGTCCTGAGTTCAATTCCCAGCAACCACATGGTGGCTCACAGCCATCTGTAATGACACCTGGTGCCCTCTTCTGGCACGAGGGCAGACAGAACACTGTATAAATAATAAATAAATAAATCTTTGGGGGCTGGAGAGATGGCTCAGAGGTTAAGAGCATTGTCTGCTCTTCCAAAGGTTCTGAGTTCAATTCCCAGCAACCACATGGTGGCTCACAACCATCTGTAATGGGGTCTGGTGCC
Organism: Microtus ochrogaster; assembly: GCF_000317375.1. Classification (NCBI taxonomy): domain Eukaryota; kingdom Metazoa; phylum Chordata; class Mammalia; order Rodentia; family Cricetidae; genus Microtus; species Microtus ochrogaster. The sequence goes on from NC_022012.1 coordinate 2,699,677, forward strand.
CTCTTCTGGCGTGCAGGCATAAACACAGAATACTGTATGCATAATAAATAAATAAACATTTAAAAAAAATTAAAAAAAATATTTGCCATTTCAGATGTCTTGTTAACTGTTATAATGATGTCACTCTTTTTGCTTTCTAGATTATTTATTAATTTGGTGGAGAGTTAGAATGAGAAGATGTGTCCTGTGAAGCTCCACGATGCTCCCATGAGTGTTCCTCATCACTTAGGGGAACAGGGCACAGATTGAACATGGATGGGCTCAGCGGACTGAGCCAGGGAGTTGTCTTTGGCTTTTGACTACTGATTTTTGAGAATGTACCTTGACCTCATGCCTAAATTTGAGAAACTTCAATGTCTTTCTTGGCATTTGACATCCCCTGCCCCAAATCTACTGACTAGTTCCTCTAAGAAGAAAATGAGTAACACTGGAGCCGACTGGTTCAGAAGAGTTGATTTATTCTGGATGAGACAAAGTACCCTGGGGCCAATGAGACAACCTGATAGATGTCTGAGTTTTTATCCATTATGCAATGTGCTAAAAGCTGAAGTCACAGGCAGTCAGGTGCAGGACTTTCCAAAACTGTGGAGAGCATCCGTGATGGAGGAAGCTTGGTCAAAGGCTACTCCTGGCTTGACCTGTTTCATCAGTCCGGATGCTTGTATGGAAAGGGATGGATATGCCTAATCATTTATGTTTGCCAACATTTGGAAATTTTGGAAAGAATTTTTGGTTTTGGAAAAAATTAACACATTTGCTAAATGATGTTTTTACAAGGCAAATGGCTCATTTCCTACATATGGCTTTTATTATCCCATGTAGGGTTGAACTCATGATTGAAAGGGTCCTAGTCTCAAGCTGAGTGGAATCACATTGGTAGAAACCAATAATAAAGCTCCTTTGCTCAAAATTTTCTGGGAATCCTTCCCAGACCTGTACCCCTCTGTGTTTTGTACATAGATTTATGAATATCTGGGAGGGACTTGCCCAGATTGTTGGCGGCTCTCATGAGGACAGTGGCCGGTCCTCCTCTCAATGCGGAAGAAATGATGCTCCCTTCTTAACTACCTGGTATCCTCCCATCCTTCCCCTTTTAAAGGTTTTGCTTCTCTTCGGCCTCTTTCTACCACTTGGTTTCTTGGGATAGAGCTCTCGGGATGGCTCGTTCTTTCCTGTCTTCCATCAGTATGCAAACCAGGAGCTCCCTGCTACCTAGTCAGTCTGAGGGACAAATCCTCAGAAAGCCAAAGCTTACATTCCACCATGAAGGTCAGTGAGCAGGAGATGGGCCTTTGCTTTTTACCCATAAATACTTACTTGGCACAAACGAACATGTTTTGTCTTTGAACAGAAAATAATGGAAGCAAAGCAGGGGCAAGGAATGACTCACGCGTCAACATGTTGACTTTAAGAATGCGCAAAAGGGAAGTTTCCTCCAGGGATGTGTTGGTGGCGACAGGGTTGGTTCCAGAGGGAGTCAGACAGACGAGTGGGCAGTAGATATGATCAGTAGACACAGTACACATGCATGACGTTCTCAACGAATAAATACAAAAATACATATTTAAAAATAAATTATGTACCTCAACCTCCCAACTTCCAATGAAAGTCTGGTAGATGCCACCACCCCCAAGTCAGCAATGGAAACCAAATGTATGTGCGATGATCTTTCTGTTCTGGAACCTCATTATCTAATAGCTGCTACCTGTCTACTCATGAATGTACAGAGGATAAGAGTCAGTGACGAATGCAGAATTGTTTGTTGCAGACAGAATAGGCCTCTTCATTGTCATAGTCCTATTTTAGCATATGACTATTAAACACTGAAACTTGAGACCCAATGAAACAGCCAAATGCAAGATCCATGCATGGTACCGCAGAGTCTAATAAATTTTCAAGAAAACAAAAAAGCTAAGTGACAACTGGACATACAAGGACAAAGTTGGCTGTCATGTGTAATGTTTCTCTAGCCAGCAGGGTCAGCCAAAACAAAGTGTGTCTTGAGGTGTGGAGCAGTTTCAAGTATGCACAGTGTCACTGGCCACCCAGAACAGCAGTCAAAGCGCCGGTTCCAGAGGCAGCTTCATTTCTCAGCATCTTTGTTTGCCAGTGTAGCTTGCAGGGGTTTGGCTAGGAGATTTCTGCAAGTGTGTTATCCAGACCACATCCTGTATACATCCAACCAGGATACCTTTGTTATGAGCGTTCCGACAGAGTAAATCTTCTCCGAGTGGGTCTATCTATCCGCTTATGCATGAATAATCTATGTATGTTATCTTTAAAATTAAAATCTGCTAGTAAGTTAATGATTTATTTTTCTGCACAGTAACTTCTGTGAAAATCAATTTTATTTTGTGTGTATGAGCTTTTTCCTGAACACACACACACACACACACACACACACACACGTATATATTTGTACATCACATGCCTGCTTCACCTGCAGAGATCAGGAGAGAGCATTAGAAGTTCTGGAATTGGAGTCCGAATTTTATGAGCCATCCGAGGGTTGCTGGAAGCAGACCTGCTTTTTACCAGTGAGCCATCTCTCCAGCCTGGAGAACTGAATTTCAAAGATGGGCTAAAATCAGTTGTGTCTCCATCTGGAAAACAATTTCCTTGCAAATTTAACCTTGCTTGGAAACAGTGACTACTGAGTTGACAGAACTGGCATGAGTAGACTTTCCGGTGCCATCCAGAACAATCTCTGCCAGCCTGCCCTTTGCTTATCCACTCATTTAACACTTTCAGTGCTGTGCTTCATACGTGACAGGGATGTTCTGTGCTAAGGAGATAGATGAGAACCACTTTGCACTTACCCTAAAATGTGTTCCAAAAATTCCTGGCAGAGAGTGAACATGCTTTAAAGAAATGGAAGCAGTTGCTTTATATAGTGTACACGGAATTCATTTAACAAAGTGTGGCAGAAGAAATGCTTCAATGACTGTTATGTTCATGTTTCATTTTTTATTAGGCAAATTAAATAGCTAGTATATGAACTCAGTCATTATTTTTAGTAATGAAACTTACAACGCTGTGTTTCAGAACTCTGCAATCTCTAGAAATAATTTTTTACTGTAAGATTTATTTATTTTTTTGGTGTGTGAATGTATGCGTACATGCGTGTGTGTGTGTGTGTGTGTGGACACTGGTGTACCTTAGCACTCAGGACAAGGTCAGATGACAACTTGTGGAAGTTGGTTCTCTCCTACCATGTAGGTCCCTGAGTTCCAACTCAGGTTGTCAGGCTTTGTCTTATTAAGCCCAGGTCGAATCTTTGAGTTTCTTGTTGGGTTAACATGAAGTATTGGGTAAGCATTAATGTATTAATTATTGTTAATTATATCTTGCTTTGAACTTGAGTGTAGATAAAGTGGTATTCTAAAATTTTATGTTAAATTGAATTTACAACCTTATTTAAAATTACTAGTGCTCTATAATTGTTCTTAGTGTTTGCTTGATTAGAGTATAGTTTAGATATCTTTGCATTTATTATTTATGTGTGTGTGTGTGCATGCATGAACACTCAGTGCCACAGCATGTGAAGTTACAGGACAGCTGTGGACTGGTGCTCTTCTTCTACTATGTGGATTCTAGTTGACTGAGTTTTCTATCCTGCCTGGTTTCCACAGTCGTTAAGTCCCAAAGAAATCACACAGAGGCATACATTAACTATAAACTGATTGGCCCATTAGTTCAGGCTTCTTATTAACTCTTACAACTTATATTAGCCCATTATTCTTGTCTATGTTAGCCATGTGGCTTGGTACCTTTTTCAGCGAGGAAGTTACATCTTGCTTGCTCTGTGGCCAGATCAGGACTGCAGACCAAACTTTCCTCTTTCCAGAATTCTCTTGTTTTCATTTCCCCACCTCTACTTCCTGTCTGGTTGTCCCACCTATACTACCTGCCTGGCTGCTGGCCAATCAGCATTTTACTAAAATAGAATTGACAGGTTACAAACCATTGTCCCACAGCAGATTCCAAGGATTAAACTCACTTCCTCCTGCTTGGTAGCAACTACTTTTATTTACCCACTGAGACATTTTTCTGGCTCAAGTTAAGATATATTTAAATTAAGAACATCTAGAAAATTACAAAAACGAAGTATCTTCAAAAAATCATAAGTTGTCATGGTATAGCTTAGATTTCTGATCCTCTGAGTAAATAACAAGAATAACCCAGATGATATATGTTGAAAGTATAACAATATCTTCAATGCTGTGCTTATTGGCTTACCAGAATGCGTCTGTGGTGGAGTGTGTGGGACAGAGCAGAGAACTGTGGCCAGATCTGCTGCCTGGCACAGACCCACACCATGTTAGTCAGACTTGTGGCAAACCCTCCAGACAAACAGTTCAAGGAGGAAATACTTAGGGCCTCATTTCAGGGCTCATAGTCCATGCCGAGCTGGTTTTGTTGTTTCTGAGCCTGTGATGCAGTAGATCATGATGGCAGAAGGGGGAAGTGGAACACAAGTGTTTGTGGGGACCAGGAAGTAGAGAGCAATACATAAAAGGGTAGAAGTCCTTTGAAAAGCACATTCTTGATGACCTGTTTCCTCCTTCCAAGTTAAGGTCCACCTCTCCAACAATAGCAGATCATGACTCTATCAATGGACTGATCCACTGCTGAGGTTAGAACTCTCCAATGATCCAGTCATCTTTCTTTTCTTTTCTTTTTTTTTTTAACAGGGCCTGTTTTACATTTATTATTTTTTTTTAAAATCCAGTCATCTTTCAGTGATTTGATCTACTATCAGGGGACTGAATCTTCAATATATGAGCCTTCAATTTATGAGAAGACATTTCACACCTGTTACAGTTAATCTTCATTGCCAATTTAACTAGATTAAAAATTGACACAGTGGAAACACACATGTGGGTGTGTCTATTAGGGTGATTCTAGAAAAGTGTAACTGAGAGGGGAAATCTGCTCTGAATGTGGATGGCACAATCCCATGGGCTAGGGTCTGAGACAAGTCAAGAAGAGAAAGTGACCTGAGCACCGGAGTCATCACCCTGCTCCCTGGCTGTGCACACAGCGTGGCCATCCACCTTATGCTCCTGCTGCTCCTTCCCCACTGTGAAGGACCCGAGTACACCGCTGCTTCCTCTAGCTGCCTGTGCAAGGTAATTTGTCACAGCAATGAAAAAAGAAGTTAATACAGTATCCCCCCCCCCCCCCCCAGAACACATTATCCAATTAGAAGTCCAGCTTTGGTGCAACGAGGCTCAAACAACTAGAGTTTTCCATCATGAGTTTTGGAAATAGAAGTGACAATTAAGAAAAGATAGGGTTTTTTTTTGTTTTTTTTTTTTTAAACCAATGACTTCCCAACTAGTAATACTTTTACTTCATTGAATAGACTTGGTTATTGTCTGAAAACTTTTTTTTAGTCGTTTATTTATTATAATGGAACATGACATTTGATGGGTCCTTTAGATCCTGCCTCATGCCAGTAGGTAAAGATCACTGTTCATTCTGATGTTGATAAAGTCTGGAAAGATAATTCCTACCATAACAGTAAGTCTTCAGTTAAGATTTGTATAAACCATTGAACTGGAAAATGGCCAAAGCTACAGAGAAAACTACTTGGTCAGTTTTTCTTTACACAAGTCCTTAAAACATTGGACTTCCTACCTTCTGTTTCAAAACAGCAATTAAGGCAACAAAATGGAACCATCCAGTATGGTTTTAAGGTTTTGGAGGCTTACGCTAATACCCACAGATTGTGTAGTGACACTGTAAATAAGATTTGCCCTGACCCAATTCTTTCCCCATGTCCATGTAGAAAGTGTGTCAGTTTACCAACTGATCATTAAGCCACAGTGGGTGCCCATATTTACAATGGTTCAGAAATAGATCATATAGCCATATATTCACATACATGGTTCATTTCATCTTATAGTCTTATTCTTTGTTAATACTTTCACCAAATATTACCCTTGAAGGCAAGCAGTGCCAGGGTTAAATATCTATTTATAATCTCTCTATTTTTATTGGAAAAAACATATCATTATGACTCTGTTCCGGCATAGAAAATCCACTTCTGACAACATTTAAAAAAATCTTGCTGTACAACTGGGTGGTGGTGGCGCATGCCTTTAATCCCAGCACTCAGGAGGCAGAGGCAGGTGAATCTCTGTGAGTTCAAGGCCAGCCTGGTCCACAAGAGCTAGTTCCAGGACAGGCTCCAAAACTATAGAAAAACCAAACCTACCAAACAAAGAAAAACAAACAAACAAAAAACTTGCTGTACATTTTTTCCCCTAAGTTGGTAGCATGAAGAACCAGAAAGTGTGTGTGTTTGTGTGTGTGTGTGAGCATTGCATATGATACTTATGTTTGTCAAGTGCTTTCTTCTAATGACTTTGCTAACTTAGTGATTATAATTGGTCTATCTAGCATTCTTACGTAAAATTACTAAAGGCTGTGAAACAGCTTAAAGCCTTGGATGAGATCTTCCCTCGGTGTCCGTTACTGCTGGGGACTCAGAAGTGGTTCTTTTTCTTTTGAGGCAGAGTCCATATACCCTACTGTCTTCACTGCCTGAATCCCAGGGTTACAGGACTTAACCCTTCTGCTTTATTGAGTGCTGGAGATGGGCTTTGGAGCTTCTTGCAAACTCTGTCAATTGCACCGCAGCCCTGCCATCAGCAATTGTTTTCACAGGGATAAAAAAATAGCACTGTCTTGGCTACTGAATATGAACCAGAAGGCCAGCGTGCACCTGGTCTCTCCCCTCATTCCTCAACTACTTTACATGTTATTTTTCTTATAACGGTTTATCTTTCCCTGCTAGTGCATTAGTATCACAAAACCAAGATTAAAATGAGTTTGTTCATTATTGTGCATCCCCTGTGCCTAAAACAATTCCAGCTATATGGTTAGCTCCTGATACCTAGCCATTAGATCAATGAATAAGCAAGAAATTATTCAGGGGTTGGTTAAAATGCCAAGAAGCCCGATTTTTTTAAATTTCTGGGATCCACATGGTAGAATGAGAGAGCTGACTTCCAAAAGTTGTTCTCTGACCTTCATATGTGCTATGTGGCAGGCACATATCCCAAAAGAAGTGGGATTAAAAATCGCTTAGCCTGCTAAATTACAGAGCCTGAAATTGAACCTGCTCTTCATGCTCCCGCATGTTCATTCACTGTGTTAAAAATAGACATATTGATGCTAATTCAGATTTAGTGCTGTTTGCCTCTTAGACTGCAACAGGCTCTCAGGACTCTTCATGATATAACTTCCGTCATGGCTTTGGGATGAACTCTAGTTCCCAGATGAGTCCTGTAAATACTAGTCTGTTTTTCTGGTATAATGATCATCCATCATGGCTTTACCTTCCCCACCGGACTGCCTCCATTCATGAAGAACTCGGTTCGTAGCTTATCTTCAGTGTAGGGCTTCATGTCAGAAAGAGGAGGGCTCCGGAGCAGATGGTGCAGGTGTCTTCCCTCACACTGTGTTGTTTTCTCTGGTCTCCATTTCCTGTCTGCATGGAAGGTCTTCCGCCCAGTGTCCCCAGTACAGCAAAGGTACTTTCAGTTGGATTTAAAATCCATCACTCAATACTCCATTTGCTTGTTTCAGTTCTGGGAACAGATCCTTTTGGGTCTTGAAGACTGTGATCTTTTTGGTAATCACAAACATTCTCAGGAAGATCAAGGAAAGCTTTGGAATGTCCACAAATGGGCCTCTCTAGCGAGCTTAAGACAATTGAGGTTAAGAAAGGTTCTTAAGGTGAAGGCTGTGGGGAGTGGTTGGTAGATTACGAAAGCCTGGGAACTAGGGTTCGAGAACAGCTTGGGGAATAACAAAGAAAGAACGTTACTCCAGGCTAAGGGCATTGGAGCAGGAACTTTGTCTGCTTCGTTACAGATACTCCTTCAAAAACAATGTCTGGAACCAAGAACAGAGGATACATAAATAATCATGATTTATCACCCCTGTAGCACTTATTATAGCTCAGTGAATAGCATCATTATTAGTAACAACCGTAGCCATAAAGGGAGTTTAGCTCTCTATATGTTTCTATTGTTAGAGCCTTTTTATTCTTCTAGTCCACAGAGAAGTTGTTAAGGATGTTAAAGAACTTATAGATAGCAGAGCTATGTCTTAGGGGTTTATTGCTGTAAATAAATGAACATGGCAGCTCTTATAAAGAAAGTATTTCATTGGCTGGTTCACTTGCAGTTTCAGAGGTTCTGTCTACTACCATCATGGCGGGGAACATGAGCGGCTGAAAGTCCTACATCTTGCAGGTAGCAAGAAGTTGACTGAGACACTGGGTGGAATCCGGAGCATGGGAAACCTCAAAGTCCACCCCCACAGTGACACACTTCCTCCAGCAAGGCCAAACTCACTCCAACAAAGCCACACTTTCTAATAGTGCCCCTTTTTTGAGACTGTGAGGGCCAATTACATTCAAACTACCACAAGCTGCTGTACCTAATCACAAAACTTGTGCTGTTATGTTTGTAGTTCCACTGGTTTTTAAGGATTAAGCCACTAGACAAACAAAATAAAGGAATTGCTAACCCTCAGTTTATAGCTGTGAAGGACTTCTTGACAGTCCAGTTGTTAATTGTTATGCTTCTTTTTGTTGTCTTAGATGTGCTCTAGTGTCTCAGTCTTAACTTTTCTGCCAAGACTTCTTGTTTTTGACATGAAGCGAATGGGGAGCTCTGCATGGCTTTGTTTCAACAGATCTATGAGGGAATGAGTAAGCTTGAGTTCTGAGAAGCTGCCCCTATGTATGGCCCTAGCCCTAGGATGACATCAACTCACAATGGGCAAGAACTGGAGGAGCGACACCATCTTAGGACCAGACTGAGGTAGATATCGTCTTTGGCAGTTCATGGTCACCTCAAAATCTGGACTATAATTTTATGAAATTAACTAACTACAGCATATTTATGGAAAAAGCAAATAATAAGCTTTTGAGCACAACATTATTATGTTTTGTAAAGATTTTGAGATCATTCTCAAGTTTCTGGGCTTGAAAAGGAAAAATAAATTATGGATCCTGACAACCAAATCAACTGAAGACATTTGCTGTGGGATAATGCTTTTGTACACTGTAAAGATTTGTCACTCATTTTTGGTTTAATAAAATGCTAATTGGCCAGTAGCCAGGCTGGGCAACCAGACTAAGAGAATTTTGGGAGAGGAAAGAGAGAAAAGCAGTCACCAGTCAGACACAGAGGAAGCAAGATGAGAATGCCCCACTGAGAAAAGGTACCAAGCCACATGGTTAAACATAGACAAGAATTGTGGGTTAATTTAAGTTGTAGTAACTAGTTAATAATAAGCTAAACTAATAGGCCAAACAGTTTATAATTAATATGAGCCTTTGTGTGTTTATTTGGGGCTGAATGGCTGTGGGAAGAGGAGAGAAGAGGCAGGGAGGGAAAGGAAGGCAGGGAAGCAGAGGGAAGGGGATGGGAGGGAAGGGAAGAGATGGGAAGGGAAGACAGATGAATGAACTACTTTAAAGGTTTCCAGGGTCGAGATGTTGCTCAGTGGTAGAGAGTTTGTCTAGCCTGCACAGTGCCTTGGCTTCGACCTCAGCACTGCAAGACACACAAACAAAACAAAAACTTCAAGATTCACTATAGATGAAATAATGAACATTAAACATTAAAAACTGTCATTTATGGTATGCATGCATGTGTGTGTGCGTGTGTGTGTGCATGTGTGTATATGTGCGTGTGAATGAATATAGGCACAAGTGCTATGGCACGTGTATGGAGGTCAAAGGGCAACTCTGTGGAGTTGATTCTCTTCTTTTTCTGTGGGTTCCAGGGATTGAACTCAAGTTATTAGGTCTGCAGTGCGAGTGTTGCTGAGCCAGCTTGCTGGCCTGGCTAACCCTTTACATTAGAATTTGTTTAAAGTTGTAGTGAATTAAGGTTGGATGGTGAGACAAGGTTATTATAAAAGTATAATCTTACTTCATTGCTTAATACTAGGGTTTTTAAAAACTATTCTAACATGACTTGTTGTTAAAACCGTTGAGGCACTTTTTTATTTTTCTAATTTTTTAAAAAAATTCCTCTCTCCACTTCCAGAGGACCTAGATTTTATCTTTTCAATGAAACTGAGCGGGTTGAGCAAGAGTGTCTGTCCTGTTCACTCTGCTTGCAGAAGTTCTAGATTTTACCTTTTCAGTGGAACTGAGCGGGTTGAGCAAGAATGTCTGTCCGGTTCACCCTGCATTTTCATGGACACTGGCTAAGGTCGGCATTCAGGGAAAAATTCTCTTTAGTGAGACACAGTAGAAATAAAAATGAGTTGTGGGGTGAGTCCAGGAAACCAAGTGTTTTCTTTTAGATGTTTGTCTCAGTAGACGCTAAAAAAGAATTTCCTTTATTTAGTATTGATTCTCCTAATTTTTTCTGTAAAGGAACTCGCTGCAGCATCTGTGAGGAACATGGGAGTCAGATGTTACAGAGAATGACCCCTAACCCTGGAAACTGCATCATCTCAGATGAGTCCTGTGTTTTCCTGCATATCCCAAGGATCATCCCATGATTGACTCTGCCCAAGGAGGCTAGGAAGGGTATCCTTACATCTCATTCTATGGCAAGAACACAGTTGTTTCAGTTCAAATTTAGTTTTTCTCTCTTTAGAGCATGTCAAGAGCAGGGGTGTAGCTGAGTTTGTAGAGTGCTTGCCTAGCACACAGGAAGTCCTGAGTTCCATCCGCACCACTGTGGCACAAGCTGCAATTCCAGCATTCAGGAGACGGAAGCAGGACAGTCAGAAGCCCATCCTCAGCTACACAGTGAGTTTAAGGACAACCTGGACTACATGAGACTAGTCTCAAAAACAAAAAGGTAATCCAACTAGTCAACTATCTGAAAAACTGATTTTGTAATCCCATTTCACAGGGTTATATGAAAAAGAAAATAAAGCAAGAGCAAAGAAATTCTCATCGAGTGTTCACAAGGGCCAGGGGAAGCCACACATTTGTAGTCAAGTCACGTGCTTGCTGTAGAACTAAAGCTCCTATTGACATTTTCAAAAAAGCCAGAACATAATTCTAAGCACATAAATCCAACCCTTCATATAAAGAATTCTTGGATTTTTATAATTTTAATCTAACTCAAACGACTCTTTGTCCTAATTGGGAATTCTGCTCTTTGCTAAGCTGTCTATCAGCTTGTTTTTCTCTGTTTTGGACCTAGGATCTGCTGATGACATGATTGAGAAAAGTCCCATATCGCCTCTGTCTGAATCAGCAGGTGGTACTTGTTCCTAATTTTGTGTACACTCAGTTTTGTTTTCTCATTCTAAGGGTTTTCAAATTTCCCAGTGATTTCAGCAGGCCTTGTCAGAACCGTTTTGAATGCCAACTCAGCTCCCTGTTTTAAAGGAGGTGGTTTGATGAGCAAAGGCCTGGGCTTTCAAGTGTGGAGTTAGCAGCTGGAGATAAGGGCTTGTGTTGACAAGAGTGAGCTAACACATCATGGTGATGACATATCCTGTCAGCTGTTTGCAGGCACTTCTCCAGAACAGTATCCTGTCGACTGGTGGGTGGTCTCTTAAGGAATGGTTATTTTAATCTTCTGATGAGTTTTTTCTATTTCCATTTAAAATGACAGGACATTTAGTAACATTTCTTGTGGTTATGTTTTGTGATCTTTATTCCCCTTAAATGAAAGAATAAATCACTAAAACATGAAGCTATTTGAAAACAAGCATTGAAGTTGAGAAATAGTAGCTGGGCGGTGGTGGCACAGGCCTTTAATCCTAGCACTCAGGAGGCAAGAAGCAGGCGGATCTCTGTGAGTTGGAGTCCAGTTTGGGCCACAAGAGCTACTTCCAGTACAGGCTTCAAAGCTACACAGAAACCCTATCTCAAAAAACAAAACAAAACAAACAAACAAACAAAAAGTGACATTTATTTTTGTTTTTCATTGAAGGATTTCTTCTGGAGAGAGGTTATGTTATAATGATCCAACACAATTCTTCACACCTGTAATTACAGTACTAAGGAAACTGAGGCAGGAGGATTGTCTACACGATCCACTGTAGATTAAATAAACCAATCCAAAAGATATGTGGCACAGTGGGCTGGGGTGAGCTCAAGGGACTCCGGACATACACAGTGAATTCTAAGCTTGCTAGGCTACTGTGTAAGACCCTGCGCATTCTCACAATATCTACTTGGGTTATTATAGGGATTAAATGACATAATGCCTTCTAAATATGGTTGGGAATAATCCCTCACAGCATAATACTAGTTATACCCATAATTCATAGTCCTAACCATTAGAGCAGCTATGTTCCAACAGAGCCTTGGTACAGGTGCCTGGACATGTACGGAATTCACACAGGTCCCCAGAGTCGCTGAAAGGTTTTGCCAGGATATTAAATCCCTGGCTTAGGAATGGTAACTGGCTACAGTGCCTCAGAAACTTTGTTCTGCTGCATTTCTGAGACCCAAGAATGCAGCAAAGATTCTCATTGTTATTGTTAAAGACAGAATGTAGTTGAGAACTCACTAGCCTATAAACACTTTGCAAAAGGGACTTTGTCTCTTTTTATGGGCATAAATGTATCATATGGCATTCTTACTACCTGAAAAACTTAGAGTAGCTGTTTTTCCTACAAAAGGAAGAAGACACTTTTGCCCAGCGAAGTAAAAAATACTAACCTCTGCTCCTCTTCACCAGATCCATAAATATGCTGAGGCCGTTTATTTTGTCAGATGGGTTTTGGTATCCCCCACTGTCCTCATTTTCCGTTGCCCTTGAATTCTGCCACAAACCACACTTAGGAAAAAAAAAGACCATGTAAGCATGTTTACCTTAGACTGACTAGGAAGTTAACACACATCCCCAAGTGGTGACTCATGGTTTGGGTCTATAAAATAGAAGGTGCATGCCCTAAGAAGGCATGACTCCAGGCACTGCTGGTCACCATGCATTCAGCTGTCCTGGCAACGCTCTTCTTGTTGAACTGGATTCACTGCTGGTCCCTGCCACTTTTCAATGGCGATGATGATGATGATGATGTGTCTGAGGAAGACCTTGAGTTTGCAGAGGTACTGTATTCTGCCAATCCCAGCACTGCAGTGGTTCTTTAATATCCTTTCTTTGAAAAACCATGTTGTTTTGGTCTCTTTTCAGCACTACCTGAAGTCATACTATCATACTGTGCCTCTTGCGGGAATCCTGAAAAAGTCTGCAGCAACCTCCACAGTTGACAGGCTCCGAGAAATGCAATCTTTCTTTGGCCTAGAAGTTACTGGCAAACTTGATGATCCCACCTTAGACATCATGAGGAAACCAAGATGTGGAGTCCCTGATGTGGGTGAATACAGTGTGTTCCCTCGAACGCTCAAATGGTCCCAAACGAACTTAACTTACAGGTAAGCAGAGGCTCCATCTCCCCCACGTGTGTTAGTCTTTTCGTCCAAGAGTCTGAAGCAGGCCTTCAGTATTTAATGGGAAGTTAAGTTCAGGATCAGCTTTACTACAAAGCTAAGAAGCATAGAAGTAAGTTATATTTAGTATTCGACCATGTTTTTCTACAAAATTAAAAGTTTGTATTACACTTAGTATTTATAAAAGAGGTCTACAAGTCAATGTTAAACATGAAAAATGAACAAATTTGGTTAATAAACCCTATTGTCTTAACGCTAACCCCAACACTATTCTTCAGTGGATGTCTCTAAATATTTGTTTTAGAAATGAAACCACAATTCAGGAGGGATCTAGAAAGTTCAAAGTGTACGACATCAGCCACATTTACAATGATTTTCTTGAAGACAGTGGCTTCCCCTCTTCCGGTGAACGCAGCAGCACCATCTTGTTTAGCTCTAAATTTTAGCATGTAAACTGAGATATTTGAATATTTTAAGTTTAAGACACCAAGTACTCTGTTATTTGACCATGCTTAAATATTTGATTGGATTCTTGAATTTCATTCTTGTACAGCATCCATTATACCCAGTAGAAATTTCAAAGCAGCGTTTCCTTTTGAGTTGAAAAGGAATAGTCAAAGAAAATATATTTTGAAAAACAGTTGTAATCTTTCAAAGTTTAACTGACTCTTTCTATGTTGAATAGAATTGTGAACTATACCCCCGATATGCCCCATTCTGAAGTGGAGAAGGCCTTCAAAAAGGCCCTCAAAGTCTGGTCTGATGTGACACCTCTGAATTTCACCAGAATCCACGATGGCACTGCTGATATCATGATATCTTTTGGAACTAAAGGTAAGGATGTGCAATCATTTGAAACATGTTAATATATTAGTTCTTTCTCGGTTTTATTTATTTTTTATTCCTTTCACCAGTCATCCATCCCTTTCAAAGCATTTGACAAAACTCTACCAAGCCCCTGAACAAGGCACTAGCTATATGTATACGTATTTGTATAATGTATATGTATAATGGAATTCTATCTCTTGCTTCTGTACATAGAACATGGTGACTTCTACCCATTTGATGGACCTTCTGGTCTTCTGGCACATGCCTTTCCTCCTGGACCAAATTATGGAGGAGATGCGCATTTTGATGATGATGAAACCTGGACAAGCAGTTCCAAAGGTAATCTTCCTTTTAAGGCTTAGCTCACGTTTTACTGGACATGGATGCACTGCCACACAGTCAGAAAGCTTACAAGCAAATTGTATTTAGCATTGGATTACATTTTCTAAAATAACAAAAGCTATATTTTTGCACTAATTAGTTCTCTCATAGATATTTTACAAATCATTAAATATGAAAAATTGAATAAAATCTATGACATTTGTTATTGTGGCTTCAAAGGTACACTTTGTGAAGTGGAGTCAAATATTTTCTTAGTTAGGCATGGATCTGAGGTCCATAACTATGTTGGATATTAACTGAAACAGATTTTTTCTTGACTGAAGTATTATTGGCACAGGTTCAGTCACATTTCTCTTCCTCATCAGGCATATTAGCTGTCTAGGGCTTTCCTGCAGCAGCATTCACGTGTAAATGCTGCTACAGGAAAGCAATAGATCGTCTCAATCCAAATAGCTAGGGGGCAGAAGAGCTTGGATTATGAGAGTAAAATGAAACCTAGTGTTAAACAAATTCACTCAAGTATTAAACCTGTACTGTGCTGACTAGGGTGGTTGCCACTGTTGGCCACCTCTTGCCTTTAAAAGCTCAAATTAATTGGGATGTTGATTTAGCAAGAAAGAGTCAGATTATTCCAAGTAGGGTTTAACTTCAGAGCAAAAGAGATGCCTTGTTAGGGCAATGAAAATCAATCTTTCCAGAAGCTGATTTTTATTTTCTACTTTAAAATGGAAGCACGGTGATGTACACCTTTATTACTAGCGCTCAGGAGACTGAAGTTAGATTGTGAATTCTAGCCCAGCCTGAGTTCTATAGGCTCAAAAAATTAAGTGAGTAAATTAATAATGAGTGAACGAATAGGATCCCTGCCCCTGTGAGAGTAAAATCGGCTTCTTTGCAATGAACATGTCCTCTCCAGTGCTTTTAATTTGTCTCTGGAGGGGAGGGAGGGTTTACACTCGTGCTCTGAGTGTCTGCTGCGGAGGGCGGCTTATGGGAAGAGCATCTAGTGCTGTTCAGGAAAGGTCACAGAAGTCTCAATGCAGACACATGTAGGTCACAGAATGGAAATGTTCAGCTGAAGGTAAAAAACAGGGACAAATACTAGTCACGGCAACAAGTGTTGGTCATTTTGACCATGTGACCTTTGATTTCCCTATGACAGGCGAGTAAGTTCATTTTCTGTATATATTGGCTCTGATAACAAAATATATTTAAGGAACAACCCCCAAACTGTCTTGCCCTCTCCCATAGTTCTTGAGGTGTCCTTTCTTGTGGTGCTGGAGATTGAGCCCAGGGCCTACCCTGCTCCTCTATCACACACACACACACACACACACACACACACACACACACACACACTCTAAAATTACCCTCTAAAAGTTGGTGGAAATAATTATTAGAAGACAGACGAAAATATACTTGCATGTTCGTTATTCCTCTGAAGGATGTTCTAAGCAAGGGCTAGAGCTATGTGTGACCTTGCATGACCTTCATGTGGCTAATTCTAGGTCATTTTTGTCCACCCCCTTAACCTGGTCAGAGAAGACAGAGAGAAAAGTCAGGATTTCTGTTGTCTTCATGACCACCTTTACTGACTACTGCTCTGAGTGCCATCTATTGACATTGCTGTAGAATTGTTTCTTCATGGACCGGATGAATTGTTCTTCATGCAGGGAGCTATAGTCCTTACAGCTGCCAGGATTATTACTTTGAATCAACATGTTGAATCTTCCTTTAAACTACCGAGGACTAATTTTAAAGACTGGGTAAGATGATGAACTAGGAAAAGATAGATGGATAGATTAGGATTTCTTTCATTGCCTCCTCCTTGAAGGGTTTTGTTTGCTCATTGTTTCTTGTTTCTCTTACAGGTTACAACTTGTTTATTGTTGCTGCCCATGAGCTTGGCCACTCCTTAGGTCTAGACCACTCCAAGGATCCAGGAGCCCTGATGTTTCCCATCTATACCTACACGGGCAACAGTCACTTCATGCTTCCTGATGATGATGTTCAAGGAATCCAGTCTCTCTACGGTACCTCTTAGTTACTAGTCACAAACCTGACTAATACAGCTACCTTAGCACAATAGATGTGCATTTTATTTTGGAACTAATAACCCATTTATTGTGTTTTCAAACATGAGAAAAATAACCCAGCTTTCTGAATCAAACTACTTGCTCAGGTTTGAACTACAGTTCATTTCTAAATGATTTTCAGATCATACGTCTTTGTATTTGTACTCTTATTCTTTATGTAACTTATGAAGCCACTAATTCTGATGAGTTTACAATGTGCACACACAGCAACAGAGGTGATTATGAAGATGAGACATAAGACAGCTCCTAGAAATTCTGACATTCTTCAGCCACTGCAGTTTGCTGCCGTAGGAATCTCTCACAGGGCCTTTGGTGGGTTTCAACCAACATCCAGTGAGAAATTTCCTTTTATTTCCTTCCACTTTTCCAATAATAGTTATGGAACTTATAAACTTCAACCCAAACATTTATTTCTGGGTTCTATGCCATTAAAAGAAGCACAAGCGCTGCCCACAGTCATCAGCACAAATGCTCTCGGAGAATTAGTTCAGGAAACTTGTTCAAGCCACTACTACGCCTCTGGATTTAAAGACTTTGGTAGTTTGTGTGGTTGAAGGCATAAACTTGAAGGTGACGAGAGGGGCTTTTCAAATTTATTTTGTGGTTCTTGGTTCTACCATGATGAAGGAATTCTTGACAGAATTATGTAGGGGGAAAAGAAGCGAGACATTACTGCTCAGTACATGTGAGCTATCAAAAGTTATAAACACGTCGCAGATCACAGCAGAACTTCCTGGAGGTTAGATTGTCACTGAGATGAGCTGTAGTGAGTGTGGCAAACTGGTGAAGCAAAATCAACCGACATCTACAGTTGTTGAAATAGTTGAAATAAGGAGCCAAGATGAGGGATCCACGTGGGCAAGACACCGGGAGAGCTGGGCAATAGAGCAGTGTGCTTCACTGCATGGCAGAAATGCTCTCGGGGTTTGGGTCACCTCGCATTTCCATCATCACTTTCAAGAAATGTAAATCAATGGGTTAGAAGAATTTGTAAAGAAGCTCAGAGCAGGGAAAGCAGGCGGGACTCTGCCAGCCTGTGGTACCCGCAGGAAGAGCAGGTAAAGCAGGCGGGACCCTGCCAGCCTGAGGACCCTGCAGGAAGGAAGGAAGGAAGGAAGACTGCTGGGTATTGGAGTTCCCGGAAGGGGCCCTTTCCTACTACTCTCTGAAACCAGCCCTCCCTCCCGTGATTCCGGACACTTGGAAACCTCTCGCATTTGCTTTGCCCCTGCAGGTCCAGGAGATGAGGACCCCAATCCTAAACATCCCAAAACACCAGACAAGTGTGACCCAGCCTTATCCCTTGATGCCATTACCAGTCTCCGAGGAGAAACCATGATCTTTAAAGACAGGTACTATTAAGATTCCCCAATTAAGACCCTTAGCAATAGAGTAGAAGGTGCCTCAACTGGCCTTCCCCTGTAATCATATTGATGACGACCTTAATTGTCATCATAAAACCTTCATCCAGCAACTGTTGGAAGCATATGCAGAGATCTCCAGCTAAGCACTGGGCCTAGCTCCTGGAGTCCAGTCGAAGAGAGGAAGGAGTGATAATATGAACAAAGGGCTAAAGACCATGGATGGGGGTTCCCATAGGAACAGCTAACCTGAGCTACTGACTCTGAACTGACATTGGAGGAACCTGCATAGGACCAAACTAGGCCCTCTGAATGTGGGTGGCAGATGTGTGGTTGGTGTTTTCTTTGTGGCCACTGGCAGTGGGACCAGGATTTATCCCTAGTGCTTGAACTGGCTTTTGGAACCCATTCTTTTTAGAGGAATACCTTGCTCAGTCTAGATATAGGGGACAGGGCCTTGGTCGTGCCTCAAAGTGATCAAAGTGTCAGACTTTGTTGACTTCCCATGGGAAGCCTTACCCTCTCCAAGGAGTGATTGGGGGGTGTAGTGGGGGGATGGTGGAGGGAGCAGGATGAGGGGGGAAGGAGTGGGACAGGAATAGGTATGTAAAATGATAAAAGATGGTTTTAAAGAATTAATTAATTTAAAATAATAAAAAATATTTCTTATCAAATTTGCATGTGATGAACTCTGGTAAAGTTAAGTCTGCAAATTGCCAAAGCATCCTGTCAGACTTCCTAAGGACAACACAAAAACAGCAGACCAAGTGTGATTTACTTACATGCTTTGGATCAAATAAATGGTGGATAAATCTTAGTAAGATAAAGGAAAAATAGAAACCCAACTTATTTAAAAAGCACAAAGAATATTGAAAGTAATTGCTACATTAGTAAGTTTACTGATAGCCACACTGCTTTCCTGTAAAATGAAAAGAATGATTCCCAATGCCTTTCAAAGAGGGAGTGATTTACAAATAAAATCTATAGGTAACAAAAATAAGAAATATTCACCTCTAATTTTGTATCTTGCTTATGTGCTAATCTCTTCACTGATTCAGGTCGCCATGTGTGGTCACGTAGAATGACCACTATTTCTGTTATGACTTTAATTATATGGTCTCTAAGGTGTTTCCTCTTATATTGGTTTGCAAGGTCTTGAGATCATGGGAAATACATTCCTAGAGCCCAACAGTGCATGTAAATGTGTTCGCCACTCTGAATATGCAAAGTTGAATAAAGCATGCTGTCAACCTGTAGGGAACTTCGAGACTTTACTAAGGTCCTGTGACAATCCAAATAAGAAGACCTCTGGCTAGAACTTGGAAGGCTCCAACTTATAACTTAAAGGGAAATGGCATTTCTTTTACAGTTATGGGTACCAGGCATGGTTATAGTACCCGACAGGCACTGATGTGGACAGTGGTCATTAGCAGGATGGAATTATTGCACTTAATGTGATAAACCATGTTTTCCCTTTTGCATTAGATTCTTCTGGCGTCTGCACCCTCAGCAGGTTGAGGCAGAGCTGTTTTTGACAAAATCATTTTGGCCAGAACTTCCCAACCATGTGGATGCTGCATATGAACATCCATCCCATGACCTTATGTTCATCTTTAGAGGTAAGGCTGCCACTGGGGAGGCTTTCCAAATGGCCAGCATAGATGGGCGATGAACTCGATATTGCCAGACACTTAGCAGCATGACCACTACCAAAGCAATACCTACGTTAAGAACACATCACAGGAGAACTTGAAAGCACCAACTATGGAATGCAAACATGGCTTGGCGCTTAGCACATCTGAGAGCCTGGGCTAGGCCCTAGCCATGCAAAGGGAAAGACATGCATACTCATCATACTCATGCATACTCATCATACTCATGCAAAGGGAAAGACATGCATACTCATCATGTCCTTTCTTTGTTTTTTCATGCTCACGTCAGGGTTTCCTTCTAGTTTCTCTTAGAAATTACTTGCTAAAGAAACACAGTGTACATTTTAAAATGTGAAAAACAACTTAAGCAGGATTCTCCTTTCTACTAGTAGTTCATTTCCTGATCCATTTTTCTAGTCCTTCACTGTATTGATACCTACTTGAGGCAGAGTATGGGCATAATTGTATGTTCTGTTTCCTTTATCCCCCAGCTAAGATCCCCCTGGGAGGCCTTAGCTTCCTTCTGTTTGCACTCCTACCCCAAGTGCTAGAGCGCTAGGTGCCTGACTTTTTACATGGGTGCTCTGAATCTGAGCCCAGGTCCTCATGTTCCCACAGCAAGCACCCTACACACCGGCTGTCTCTCTGGCCCCTGCTTACCCCTAATATATAAGTGTGGGGGTGGGGGTGGATGTGGGAGATGAAAATGCTACTGCCTTAATGACCGTAATTTATTTCCATAACAGTCTACTAATGTCATTTCTATTGTTTGACTCTTACACTTGATAAAGTTGCTTTCTAGAGAAAAAAGTAACTTTTTTTTAGATGATAAATAAACTCGAATTTTGAGTCTAAATCACTGATCCTGGTTGCTCTTTATTTTGAAATTTTAATAAATTTTTCATTTATCTCCAAACTTAATGTTCAAAGGCAATGAACTGGCAAACTGGTTGAGCTGTTGGGCTGGCTGTATTAATAAACAGGAATCCCCAGCCTTGACTCCTGTCTCTTTCGGAAGGGTGCTTCTGTGTCTTTGATTCAGACACGTGGAGATGGCAAACACTGACTTCACGGTGTCTTAGGTAGTTTTCCTTTCCAGTACATGCTCGCGTGCCTAAGCCCTGGCACACGCTTTTTGTAATCAAAACTGTTCTTTCACTTCTAGGTCGAAAATTCTGGGCTCTCAACGGCTATGACATTCTGAGTGGTTATCCCAGAAAAATATCTGACCTGGGATTTCCAAAGGAAGTGAAGAGGCTGAGTGCTGCGGTGTACCTAGAGGGCACGGGCAAGACTCTCTTCTTCTCTGGGAGGCAGGTGTGGAGGTGAGGCTGCATGTGTGCGCGTGCACACAGACACACACACAGACACACACAGACACACACACAGACACATAGACACACAGACACACACAGACACACAGACACAGACACACACACAGACACACACACAGACACACACAGACACACACACAGACACATACACACAGACACACGGACACACATACACAGACACACACACAGACACAAACACACACAGACACACACACACAGACACACACACACACACCCTCCGCCCCCTCCAGTCCTGGGGCAGAGTCCACACCTGCAGCCCCTGCTGTTCTCAACTGTTTCTCATACTTGTTTTTAATTACAAGGGTGGTTTTATTGAAATGTCTATATTTTTAAGTTAGCATACAAAGCCCCGGGTTTCACTCATTCTGTGTGTGACTCTGTACTTTGTTCATCCACTCCCTCCTGGCCACTTCCCTCTCCCATTCCCTATCACATTTTGATTGTACACCAGTCCAACACCCAGCGAGACCCGCAGTGTTGTCCTGCACACACACACCTACACACACACCTACACACACACACACACACACACCTATACCATCCACAACATCCATTTCTCCCAACCATCCATTTTTTCTTCACACAGCAAAACCATTTATAAATGTGGGCAACTTTGCTTCTTTTAATCTCTCACCCGGATTCTCTTTCTTTTCATCCTTTCCTATGTTTTTGATAAATACACCTTTCTTTTTTCTGATTAAGCAGATATGATGATACTAACCAGACTATGGACAAAGACTATCCCCGATTCATAGAAGATGAATTCCCTGGAATTGGTGACAAAGTAGATGCTGTCTATGAGAAAAATGGTAAGTAGTTACATTGCTCTGAAGGGCTTCTCAGCCCCCAGAAAATTTTCACATACAACAGATTTTAATACAGAATTCAGATGAGTATATATATATAGCCACTGAGGTATTGATTGTTTCTGTGTGACTCTTTAAACAGCAAACAAAATAACCTTATTAGAGTCAATGATAATTTTACTTAATTACTGCTAAGTCTAAGAATAAGAGATGTTGAATCTAAAGATGAACTTAAGTTACTTGTAGAGATGCTAAGAGGCAGGAGGTTATGTAAGAATTCAAATTAGGGCTGGCGTATGGAGTAGTCATAAATATTCATCATTATCATAACTATGCAATTATTTTTGCTTTAACTATTAAAATAGCTATTACCCCTAACTTATAACAGCTGATGAATACCAAAATTTCTAAAATCAAAATTAGAATTTGTAGCAAGACAATTCATTCTAGGGCATAATTTGTATACTCTTTGAATACTTATGTGTTTTAATAATACCTTTAATTAAAGTATAATTGCATCACTTTCCCTGATTCCTTTTTCTCCTCCAGCCCCTCCCATGGTCCTTTCTCTCTCTCCTCCCTCTCAAATTGCTGTCCTCATTTCATTTCATAGTTGTTGTCATATATCCTTTAAACTATAAGCAATTCATTGAAGTGGTAGCTTTTTCAGAGATAAACATTATAAAACTTAACGAAGAGACCCTAGCACAGGTGAGGCCCTGGATCTCCAGGACTGCAGTAAGCAACCATACAATTAGAGGAGGACTATCACACACTGGATCGTTAATCTTAATCCTAATATTCTTAAAGTCAGAGATTTGTCTTGTGTTCTCTTTCTTCTAGGCTACCTCTACTTTTTCAACGGGCCAATACAGTTTGAATACAGTATCTGGAGTAATCGCATTGTGCGAGTCATGCCAACAAATTCCTTACTGTGGTGCTAAGCATCTTTTCAAAATTGTTATTTAACTCCTGGAGAGCATTTTGAATAATCATTTCAGACGTGGGGGCGGGGGTGGGGGACACTAGAAAGCTTTGTTCTGGAAACAGGCTTCAGGAAGACACCTTGGAGTGTACAGCATCTGCGTGACTACTCGTGGCTGGACCCACACTGAAGAACTCAAGTAACGAAACTGAGAATCCCAAGGCTCGCCTGGTTCTTGTGTGCTGTGAAGAAACAAGACGGATATTTTCCCGGCAAACACGGGATCCATCTGCTGATGAGAGTGAACATAATTACTAATATATTTTATAAAATATCCTAAAAGGCATAAATAAGTCATATTTATATAACTATAAATTGTTTTTACAAAAAGTATAAACTTACAGAAGCGTGGAAATTTTGGGGAGTGTCTGGCAGTTCTAGATGAACACAGAAGAGGGAAATACCCGAAAACACATGTTAGCAGGCATTTTCCCAATGGAGTGATTTGCTCTTTGTAATGTGACTATTCAGACTTAAACCTATTTTCATACAAACACTGAGAAAATATCAAAGTCACTAAAGGAAAGGGATAATGGCCACTATGAGGACAGTAGAAGCGGCTTTGCATTAGGCTTAACTTTCATTTTGTTCATCATTCAAGGGTTGTGCATATTAACAGAAGATAAACAGGGAATCTGTTTTTATTTAACCCTTTTTATTTAAGTATTTCAGGTTTTTAGAAGGCCATAGAGTAAAAAATTAAAATTGTTATAAAATGTCTAAGCAATAGTATAGCTTTCATAAATTATTTGGTTACTCGAGAATGGACTAGTGTTTCAATCCTATTTATCTATGTAATTGTTTTACTTATCCAGTTTTTATACCCAGACTCTTTCTCATGGCTTCCATGACAGCAACTAAAGCAGACCTAGTAAGTAGGAGTAGATGTGCTGAGTCAGCCAGAATACAGAGGTGCCCGCTGGATGGTCATCCTTAGGAGGCTCAGTCAGCGCTCTGCCTTTGTTTGTTAATTTCTCATTGCTTATCTTAGCGCTTACTTGGCACTTACTGATATGTGATGACCACCAAGAAACCATTGTGCCGAGAGATGGTGTTTATCACCCTGGGCAGCAGGGAAGAAGTGTGTATTTTCACAATGTGCTTATGCCTTTTCTAATAAAAAAGTGTTTTCAGCAGATATTGCTGTCTGGTGTATTTGATCTTTGGCCATAACTTCAAATTTTCTTAAAGCAAAAGATTACCTAAATTTCTTATAAAATATAGTTTCTTCCCTCCTTCTCCACCCCTTCTTCCATCCAGATTTAAATACCAGAATTAATGGCACCTAGCAATGCTGCTATACAGTCTCCCCGCGTGTGATGAGCCTGAGGCCGATGAGCCTTCCTTTGGCTTCCTAGATGGCACCTGTATGCTCCTCAGAATCCTCCCTACCGAGGATGCTTGCTAGGAAAGAAAAGGCTGGAGACAAGGCAATCAATGTCCACTTCTGCTCTGCCTTGAGTTTTGTGCGCGATGTTGTGACATTAAATCTGTGCGAATCTTACTTTACTCATCTGTAAAGGAAAGATTTGGCAGCTTGAGTAAACTGGGGGAATGTGGAAGAAGCAGGAAACAGCAAGAGGAAGGCAAAGGTGCTTGGGATTGATAGGTTATTGAAATCATCTTAGCGCTGTGTGTGCGCACGTGTGCGTGTGTGTGTGTGTGTGTGTGTGTGTGTGTGTGCATATGTTCACACTCAGGTACCTGTGTGGTAGTCAGGGTATAACTTTTGGAAGCCAATTTTCTCCTTCCACTGTCGGTTTCAGGGACTGAACTCAGGCCATTGAACTGTCACAGAAAGCTCTTTACTCACGAAGACATCCCCCAAACCCAAGAATTCCACAGGTTTGGAAGTTTAGGCCCCTTTCACTTTCCAAAGTTTTGCCCATGCCTAAGTAGTTACTAAGTGTGTGTTAAACACCTAATCGCTAATAAAAGGAACTTGGCCCTTCCCGCTTTAGTGTTCCTCTGACAGGACTGTGAGGTACCATGGAGCTCAGCAGCCGGGTGCTCTCTAGGACAGCAGCGATGACTGGAGTGGAAGGCACTGCTCCTCCCTTGCCCAGGAATTCTGCAGGAATCTTCAGCTTTACTTCTGACAACTCAATTAATGCCCTATTCCTAAGGTTTATCATTAGAATAAGCATAGCCTGTCCACCCTAAATTTAGCTGGGTGTCTGTCATGTTCCGGAAGCTAAGGTAGAGTTGAGGGAAAAGGAAGGGTAAACCCTCATTGGAGTTTCTTCTCTTTGGAGAGGCAGAGCACACTGCAACAGATTAGCTTCAGGCAACCATGGTGCTCAGAGGAGCATTGAGAGATCAGGAAAGATGGATAAAGAAGGCAAACATCAGGGCTCAGTGGTTAAGAGCATTGCCAGCTCTTCCAAAGGTCCTGAGTTCAATTCCCAGCAACCACATGGTGGCTCACAACCATCTGTAAT
>NC_022012.1:2725091-2742309 GCF_000317375.1 Microtus ochrogaster
AATGAATATATTATTAAAAAAAAAAAGAAGGCAAACATGGTCAAGGGACCTGAGCCAATGCCTAGATGGGCAGATACCATGGAGGTCAGTGGTTAGCAGACTGGAATCATGTGGGGGATGGATCTCTGGGAGCCCAAAAGTGCCTTAAAGAGGTGTTTTTTTTTTTTTATGATGATTTGGGCTGAGAGCAAATTGTTTCTCCTATCCTTGAAGTAAGTCACAATGCCAAATGTAGATCTCTCTCTCCCTCCAGCCCTCCCTGCACCAAAACAAGGAGAAAGCCAACAATAGGCCATTCAACACAGCAGCATGTGCTGTCTGGCTCTTGATAGTTGAGTGAGTTAATGAACACATGATTTGGGGGCGGGAGCAGGGGAAGGGGTGGTGAGTAGCCATCAGCCATTCCTTTGAAACGTGGAGCACACCTATGTCAGAACACTGAGGAAGTTCTCAAGTGAAGTCGTTTCTCTAATCTGAAGCTCAAAATATTGCATATCACCATAGAACCTTCATCTGGTGATGGATGGAGATAGAGACAGAGACCCACACTGGAGCACTGGACTGAGCTCCCAAGGTCCCAATGAGGAGCAGAAGGAGGGAGAACATGAGCAAGGAAGTCAGGACCGCAAGGGGTGCACCCACCCACTGAGACAGTGGGGCTGATCTATTGGGAGCTCACCAAGGCCAGCTGGACTGTGATGGAAAAAGCATGGGATAAAACCGGACTCTGTGAACATGGTGAACAATGAGGGCTGATGAGAAGCCAAGGACAATGGCATGGGGTTTTGATCCTACTTCATGTTCTGGCTTTGTGGGAGCCTAGCAAATTTGGATGTTCACCTTCCTAGACATGGATGGAGGGGGGAGGACCTTGGACTTTCCATAGGGCAGGGCACCCTGACTGCTCTTTGGACAGGAGAGGGAGGGGGAGAGGAGTAGAGGGAGGGGGAGAAGGGTGGGAGGAGGGGGAGGGAAATGGGAGGCTGGGAGGAGGCGGATACTTTTTTTTTCCTTTTCTCAATAAAAAAAAAAAGAAATTAAAAAAAAATATTGCCACTCCCTGCCTTTGGTTCTGGTCTCAGGAGGATTCTGGAAGGTGGTTTCTGGCTGCCCTCTGAGAAGGAACAGCTACCTCAGAGTCCCACTTCTGTAGACCTGCACATCTGTGCTCCCTGGGCCCTTGTCAGCAACACCCATCCCATACTGCCCAAGGCGCTGGGGGAGGAACTGGGCTTTAATGAACCCTGTAAGTCCCTCAGGTCCATGGCTCCTCAGGAAGGGTCATTGTAGCACCACCACCCACAAGAAGATTGAGTGTGGGTACACACACGAGCACCCCTTCCTTTCACCTTTGCTGCCCCCAGGCCTGCAGCTTATCCCATGGTGATACTCCTCTTCAGGACAGATCTTCCCATTCAATTCTCTTGACATTTTTGCCCACTGTTCCAGAAACAACCTCAAAGATATCCTCAGAAGTATGCTTTACTGATTCTTTAGTTATCTCTCAGTCCAGTCAAGTTGAAAACCAAGATTAATCTTGGGAAATTTTCATATTAAATTAGAAATACTGTCACTATACCAAGGAGATTGCTCACGGGACAATGCCTGCCGTGCCAGTGGAGACTAAAGTCTGGCTCCTCAGGGCCCATGCAGCCTCCTGTGATTCTAACTCGGAAAGCAAAGCTAGAGATCCCTACGGCAAGCTGGCTAACTAGCCTAACTGAATCAAGGGGCCCCACATATCTTTGAGAGATCCTGCCTCAGTGGATAATGCGGAAGGTGATAGGGAAGACCCCCACATCAGTCTGGGGCTTCCACACATACAAGGCACCCACCCCCCAACAACACACATGCACACCAGGCACATACACACGAGAAAAAAAATTATTCTAGATTTCATCATTCTTGTTCCAGAATAAAAACACTAACAAACAGCAGACATTATCAAACATTGTAATCTTAACACATCAAAGCCCTGGTCACAGGATCCACCACATGGCTGCTCATGCTCAGAACACTAGGTGGCACCACATCCATTAAGTGACACCAGCAAGGCCTTTGAGAAATACTGAACTGTTAATTAGAGTAAGTCAAACCAGTGCTTTGTTGTTTGATGTAAAGATGATGAATTTGGCTCAAGGACGACCGTGTTATTCCCAACTTTATGTCATCGACTTTCCATGAAGTTCTTTAGCTCTTATGAGGTGAACAACAGTTTGCTCAGGGTTTCTTAGGACTGAACATGTCTCTGTCACTTATGTAAGACTCAGGATGGCATGTCATACAAAGCCACTAAAACCCTTAGAGCTGAGGCTTGTGAGTCACCACAGGCTCGTAGTTGACACATTCTGATGTGATCTTAAAACAGGAAAGGCACAAACATAAATCTAGTACAACAAACTGGGAGCAGGCTAGACCACTCCAGCAGCAGGCAGAGGATAAGCAAGGGCCAGGGGCGATGATAAATCTTGTTTCCAAAGAAAGAAAATGAGTAACTGGTGACAGGAAGAGGAATTCGAGTTTCTTTCTCCTGTGGGTTAGGTTTTCTGATCTGGGATCTGGTGTTCTAAACTGTATACTTCTGATTTAGAAATACTTACTTGGTTAGAAATCACATCTATCAGTGACCTCTGAAAAATTAGTTTCCTGAGTTTACAAGTAGCTATTTTGGAAGTTTTCTTATAATATCTTCCTTGACCTGAATCATTAATTTTATTCCTTAAAATTAGAATATTTTGCTCATTTGTTTGATTTGGACATGTTCTCATTACGTAGACCAGGCTACTTTCTATGTAGACCAAGCTACTCTCAATGTAGACCAGGTTACTTTCTATGTAGACCAGGCTGGCTCTGCATCTCAAGTGCTGGGATTAAAGATATGCACAACTATGTCTGGCCAAAATAGATTCTTTAGGAAGTGAAATTTGTTTTCTATGTAGGAGCCTGAAAATTCCATTGCTCAAGTGCTATTTTGAGTATACATGTACATGCTCAAAAAGTAATTAATTATAGCCCAGTCTAGATTTAATCATTCAATAATGTTGCCACTGGGCAAGGAGATCTACAGTGCTTTACATATGCAGAGTTAGCATCATTTAACTTTTGCCTGTGATGGAATTACCCTCACAGGATATCTTACAGCTCCTTACACATAGACAGATGGATATCATGGTATTTTCATGGCTTTATGCATGACTGAGAAAAACACTGACAAAGCATTTTGAGTTGTGACCCTATCTCTTGGCATGAAAGGATCAAAAATTACATTAAAAGAAGACTTTTTGGTTTATTAGGCACATGTGTGTGTGCATGTGGAGGTTGCCGTCCATCATGTGTTTTGATTTGTTTGTGTTGGGTATGTGGTGGGTTGGAATTGGTGGTGATGTGGGAATAGTGTTTGTGGGATGTGTGTGTGCATGTGTGTGCTTGTGGTGTGTTAGATGTGGAGAGAGCGTGTGTGGTCAGTGTAGGATCGTGTGTTCATGCTCACTCATAAAGAGGCTGGAGGGAGATGCCGAATGGCCTTTTAATGAGGATGTTATGACAGCAGCCTTTCTCAACAGCTAATTTCCTCTTTGGCAGAATGGACTCTAAAGCATGGCCCGGCACAGGCTGGAACAAAGCCGTTCACCTGACTCTTCCAATTACACCTGAAAGATTTGGTTTCTCTTGCGAAAGGTTTGTCAGATTCATCCCTGACCAAATTCGGGTCAGTAGGCGCCCATTGCTGCAGTTTGTGCTTCTAAGACAAAGCAAAGAAAACGGAACTTGGGCAGCTCAGGTTTCGCCATGTGTGTGGAATCGACAGTGCCAGCCGGAGTTGGATCCACTTCTGGCAAATTTTGGGTTGGATCATTTTGATGGGAGAAAGTGGTTGAGATGCAGCACCAATTCTAGCTATAGACAACTATAGACAAGTTGGCCTTTACAAACCCATGTACCAGCCTCTGCTCCTTAATAAACAGAATCTCTCCTGAAGAGCTGCATCTCCTGTCTCATAGGAAACAAGCTAAATCACTTTGTGGTTTGAATTACAGAAATTGGGACAAATGCTAAGTAATGAGACACAGCAATAAGGAAGTGGAATAGTAGTAAATATTTCCAGTGGGGGTAATGACATCACTGGGAAACCATGTGGGTTAGACTGGTGTTGGAGCGAAGACGCAGCTCTCCCCTTACAGGAGTAAGTAACCATTTGCTCTGGACCTCCCTTGAGTAACACTGGCCTGGGTACACAGATATAGGTTACCCTAAAGTCCATGTCCCAACATAGAGGCAGCTTCAGGAAGCTTTGCGGTTTACAGAACAAAGACGGGTTTAAAAGCCGTGGGTGCGAACACCAGCCATATATATTCATATTGTGTGTCCGTGACCTTACTAGTGTGGGGGGAATGCGGTGGGCAGAGGATGACCTGCAGAAACCCGTTCTCTCCTTCTTCCAAGTGA
The DNA here is from genome assembly GCF_000317375.1 of Microtus ochrogaster. Taxonomy (NCBI): domain Eukaryota; kingdom Metazoa; phylum Chordata; class Mammalia; order Rodentia; family Cricetidae; genus Microtus; species Microtus ochrogaster. Next base: position 2,729,538 of record NC_022012.1, read on the forward strand.
CCACTGAAAATTAGTACTCAGGTTCTCAGTCTTGGTGGCGAGTCCCCTCACCTGCTGAGTCAACTTGCTGACCCACTCCGAGTTTCTTAATTCACATTCCAGTGTGAACAAAATTCCTGGAAAGGAGCTCTCTGCAGAGCCTGAGTGGCTGCCTAGATCTGCAGTAAATACTTTATATAAAGTATTTACTAGAATTACATTATGCACTTTACGTTTAAGTTCAATGTTTTTCTTGATATTTTAATGTTGCTGTTACTGTGAAGACATGGCAGCATTGCATGCTCTGTAGGTATGCTATATTTAAAAATGGAGGTGCAAATTGTATCAACTTATTTAAATTACAAATATACAAATAAGAAATATAAGAAATATACAAATAAGAAAAATAAAGCCGCAGCTGGGAAAGTGCCATAAGCTCATAGTTCTGACACTTAGGAGTTGGGGGCCAGCAGCCTGTGATCAAGGCCTTGTAAACACTGCGTGATTCAGGCCAGCCTGGACTACATGACAATTGGTCTCCAAAAGCAAGCGAAGGGGTGGGCAGGGAGGCACACACCTTTAATCCTAGCACACTTCCACAGAAGCTGGTGGATCTCTACGAGCTGGAGGCCAGCCTTGTCTGCATAATAATTTCTAAGCCAGTCAGGGCTACATACTGAAACCATGTCTCAGAAAAAAAGAAAGAGAGAGAGGAACCAAGGCTAAGAGAGAGGAGGTGTTCTTCCTAAGATTACTCAATAATAATGGAAACTTTATGATTAAAAATCATATTACTCTTTCTCTTTCCAGATCGCTTATTACCCACTGTTTCACACAGGATAGGACACTATACTTACATAACTTTTTTTTTTTAGGGGGCATGATGCAATTTTAATTCTACCCATATAAAGTTATCACACATGACCCAGGGTCAAGAGAACTAAGTTAGTGAGTCTGTGTTATTTGGGATAAAGGTCAGGTCCCCCCAAATGCTCAGCCCTGGCCAAGCATCTCCCATCTGGACTCCCTTGATCAGACAGGCAGGACCCTCCACTTCAAGGTATGGCCAGCTCCCTGCATTCTCTTCTAGTTACAGACTACTTTTGTCTCTTTCATTCCAGAATCTGACCTAGATTTCCTGACTTTATTCCTTTCTTCTTTTTATTACTCTCCTGCCAGTGTGGGCATGACCCCTAAATACCATGTACTGGACCCTTACTCCCCAGATTCTATGTAGCTAATGTTTGAGAGGTGAGGCCTTGGGAGGGGACGGTGTCTGCCCTTGAGAAAGGACTAACCCATCAATGGATTAGTCAGTCAGTTATACGAGGAATGCTCCCTGTTTTGATTGCTCCCTGGCTCACTTGCTCTACCTGTGATGCCTGTCACCTTGTCACGACACAGCAAGCAAGAAGGTCCTCTTCAGAAGCCTAGTAAATGCTGGCTCTACACTCTTGGACCTCCCAGCCTCCAGAACTGTAAGGTGAGCAAACCTCTGCTTTTGTAAACTATCTGGTCTTGGGTGTTTTGTTTGAATAGTGGAAATTTGACCTCAGTACCAGCCTATTGAAGGTTTTCTGTTTTTTTTTCTTCAAAGGTGGAGTGTTATGGGGCCATCATAGGGAAATTCAAAGCCCTTGGCCTTCAGGAAGCTTGGTTTTGCTTGTTTGATTTCATTTGTTTTGAGGGGACTGGGGGCCGAGGACAGGGCCTCATGCATGCTGAGCCCTGCCTCGAGAGAGCTGAACTGATGCTGCAGAGGTCCCAGCTGGCTTCAGAGAAGAAGCCCAACCTGAACTATAGCACAGACAAGGAGACATATATAAAATGTAATCAACTAATGTGTTCGTGCAAGACTGATGTAAAAACACCGAGATTATAGAACCTTGCTGAATACTGCTGAAAAATACAGGTAACAAAGATTTACATTTTTCTGCATAGTAGAGCTGCCTGAATTCAGCACACATTAGTTTCCTGTCACAACAGTTCTACATTGGTTGCTATGTTATGTATGAGGAAGGAAATGTAGACAGTTTAAGAAACTTGCCCAAGGCCATGCAGTAGTGTGCTGAGAAACTGGGATTTGAACCTGGCCCTTCTGTCTCTAAAGCTGTGTGAAATAACAGAGGTGATACCCGTTAGTGGAGCCCCGGGCAGATAGTAGCTGTCACTTAATAGTCCTGAGGGTGGCAGTCATCATCTGGGGTGATGACTGTAACTGAGAGACACAATGCTCATCCTCACAAGCCACTGCATGTCTGTAGCTGCAGCAATTAAATTCTCCATCTGTTCATACAACCAAGGACCACTTCTCTACAACTCAGCCAAGTCCCCATGTTTCTGAGTATGTGGGATTCTATCTTAACACACGTAAGAAGAAACCTTCTGGAATGAAGGATAAAAACATGATCATCTGTGTCTTCGTTCTTCTCCAGGTCTTGGTTGTGGAAAAGAAGACTGATCCCTCTATGGGTCTTGACATCTAAAGGCCCTCTGCTCTTTGTGAAGACCATCTGATCCCTCTATGGGTCTTGACATCTAAAGGCCCTCTGCTCTTTGTGAAGACCATCTGATCCCTCTATGGGTCTTGACATCTAAAGGCCCTCTGCTCTATGGGTCTTGACATCTAAAGGCCCTCTGCTCTTTGTGAAGACCATCTGATCCCTCTATGGGTCTTGACATCTAAAGGCCCTCTGCTCTATGGGTCTTGACATCTAAAGGCCCTCTGCTCTTTGTGAAGACCATCTGTCCAACCGTGGAGCTCTTGACATCTAAAGGCCCTCTGCTCTTTGTGAAGACCGTCTGTCCAACCGTGGAGCTCTTGGTACATACCAATAATATTGGTACTGCACATGACAGTTTATCTGATACATGGAAAAATGAGCAAGGAGAGATATATTGCTGTTTGTCCATGGACACAGATGAAGGATGGTTTGGGCAAATAGTTTTTCTTTAGGAGATGTCTTATTTAGAATAATTTCAAAGAATGTATTTTCTAACATACACATAGCTAAGGAGAAAGATCCAAGAGCTTCCAAGCTGTAGGGAAGAGTAGCTCGAGGGAAGGGATAGAGGCGCTGTGTGAGGTATGCAAGGCGTGGGGAGACTAAAGAAAATCTTGGTGATGCGCATACAGGCATGACGCAGCCCTTTTCAGAACCCATCTCTCTCCGTGCTTACACAACTTGACTGTTCTTGTAATGTATGACGAAGAAGCATAAACTCTTCATTTTTTCCAATTCTTTGTCTGACTTTATTTTCACATCAGCAACTGAATCAACTCAATTTTTAGTAAAAAAAATAGTAAATTCTCCAGCTTTCCGCCTGTTTTTGTTTTGAAGTCACAGGGAGCTGGCATAGTTATTCTACAGGTGGGGTTTGGCCATAGCTACACCCTTAAGAGCATTGCTGTATTACAGGTATGTCTCCTGGTTCCCACAAGACAGTCTAACTTATGCCCAATTCCAACCTTGTATGTTATGGTGTCTACTCTCAGCTCCCAAGCCCTTACCTTGGGAAAGGAAGAAGATGCTTCAAGATGTTCCCTTTGAAGCCATGGTCATTGATGCTGATTACTTGGTAAAGAATCCAGACGTTGGTCCCAGGGGCTAAAAACACACCCTGCGGAAACAGAGTTTAAAGCAGCTGAAATCCTGTTATTGAGCATGAAGTCATAGTCATTAAAGCTGAGTCAAGCTTGAGAAGGCACTGGGTACATGCCCTTGAGGGGTTTTCCATCATGGATGCTCTCACAATGCCACCATTGGCAAGACTGCAGTCCAAGTTTCTTAGAACAACACTTAATTGTATTGAGGTTTTCATTCACAGCATTCTCATAGCAGAGTAAGTGTTTACTGAGTTTGTGGGGCCAGACTTCAGAGTGGAATCAAGATTTTGGTTTTGGTTAAAACTGGGTCAATCAAACCACCCAAGCCAGAAACGAAAAATACCAAGTTGGTTTGTTCTAATCACATGATTGATTGAAGGTTAGATTTACAAGATAAAAACATCTTTGGTCTAGGTAATTCTACAAATGAGGACTAAACGATCCACAACAGACAAGGAAAATACAATTACAAATCTCGGGGATATAATTGGTGGCTGAATATAGAGAGGTTTAAAGAGTAGCAGGCTCCTAAGTTGGCAGGACCACTTTTGGCACTCCCAGAGGTTCACAATGTCTTGATGACACCCCATACAGCCTTTCTCTGGGCCGTGTAATTTCAGTGGAACCCTTGTGGAAAGGCAGGACCTCATGTGGCTTTTGTGGCACCGAATAGCTTCAAACTTTGCCTACAGTTTGTAATGAAGACCAATGAGGTCAAGATGCCCTCCAGGGTGCTTATGTCATGAGCTGCAGGACCTGTGACCCTGGAAATAGAAAGAAAGCAACTGTGATGATCGCTGGCAGGTTAGAGCAAGCTGCATGGCCTTAAATGAATCCAACTCTATCTTCCTGGAGAGCAAATACTGCTGACGTCTTGCGTTTTTACTCTCTCTGACTCAGAAACACTGCTGCATTTGAGATACCACAGACAGGACTAGAGGAGGCCTACGAAGCAGAGGCTAGGAATTGTGTGGGATAAGGAGAAGAAAAGGAAAAGTGGGGGCTGTGGACTGGAGTAAGGTAGCAGAAAGATATGCCCCTGCTACAAAAGACACTTGGTGAAGCATGATTAATAAAAACTCAGAGACAGAAATTGGGGTTCAAACTGAAGATCCAAAAAGCAAAACAGCCAGCTACTGGTTCTCATGTCAACCTTAGTCTAAATGGTGGTACTGCCTCCAGGATCTCAGAATGAGACTGAGACTGAGAGTTGTCTCCTCCTGTTTTACAATCCTCTCCAGTTCTAGGATGAAATGTGTACACTGTCTGGTTTCTATGGCAACTGGAATTAAAGTGTGGCTACTGGAATTAAAGGTATGTGTTACCACTGCCTGGTCTGTAAAACAGTGGGGCTGTTTTACTCTCTGAACTTCAGGCAAGCTTTATTTATTAAAATACAAATGAAACACCACTACATTTCCCCTTTTTGTCTAAAATAAAAAAGAAGGCTATAATTAATATAGGAAAAACTATAGAAAATAGGTACAATGACTATATACAATGTATACAAGCAATAAATATATCAATAATATGTAGTCTATTTGTATTTGACAAATTCAGAGAAAATATTCCATATCTATCATATCTTGGTGAGTCCAACCTAATTTACTTTCTATTGTAACTTGCTTTGTGGGTCAGGTAAACAAGGAAAACTATAATTCTAACTGTCTAGTCTTCTACTCCCTCAGAGATCCAAGAAGGAAATAATATTAACTGAATAAGCAGGAAGTGCAAACAAGTGACTGCCAAAAATATGAGTAATGACAAAACAGCTGACTGCCTGGGCAGTCACCCAAAGTTCCTCTGCAGTATTGGGGCAGCCATCTTCGGCCTACAGGTCTAGCATATCCTACAGACTTTTCTGTGAAGCGGGATATTCTGAAGGGCTGTACCTCCTTGTCTTGACAATGTTTGGTCATCACCTTCTTTTGTGAGCTGCTGTCTAACTAGGATAGTACAATGTCAGCAGTCAAGGCAGAGACATTTTCTTGCCCAGTGGCTTACTTTTGCCACAAAGAAAGTAACCTCTATGTAGAGTTTCTTTGATGCCCATTATCTTCTCTGAAGTAGATTGGTGCGGCCAGAAGCAGACATGTCTTATTGCCATAAAAAAGAGCCTGTATTATTAAAACAACTTAAATGCCATATTCTGGATATCTCTGAAGTGTTTGAAGATGACCTAGCTATCTAAAACAAATCTTTGCTTGATGTTGAAAATATACGTTATGTGACTACAAGTTTGATTATAATAGGTGACTAGTTACTAACCTGCATTTCCTTATTATCCTAAATGGTTGGTAATAATAACTTTCAAAGACTAGAAATTTGCATTACACTGTTAAATGAACTTTATAAGTATAATACCTTGAACAAGATTAGAAAAGTATATACACTACATTCTAACCAAATTAATCTCAAATTTAAATCAATATACAAAATTTGTACATAATATACAAAAATCCAATCCAATCTAAAACTAGTAGTTGCTTTTTTAAGAGCAGATTCCATAATTTATCTTTTTACCTTATCATACCTATATCCTCCCTCTTTATTTTCAGAGTAGATCAATTATCTAACCTATTATCCTATCATATCTATACCCCTTTTTTTTCTTTTCAAAATAAGAACCTTGAACCTAATTTCCTTTGTTTAGCTTTTATCCTGATAATTATCTAATGCAACTTATAACCAACAGTCTAAACAAAGACAGACATCCATAATCCAACTTTTGAGAATGTGGGCATAGTTTTCTAGGCTACTTTCTGCTGACTGGGGGTGGTGTGTAGTGAGGGCTCGCTTGTTTGACTTAGCTGCCCAGAATGGAAATAATCACACAGAAACTATACTAATTAAATCATTGATTGGCCCATTAGCTCTAGCTTCTTATTGGCTAATCTCTTACACATTAATTTAACCTATTTCTGTTAATCTGTATATCACGATGAGGTTGTGGCCTACCAGCAAAGTTTCAGCATGTCTCTCTCTGGCGGCAGCTCCATAGCACATCTCTGACTTCCTTCTTCCTCCCAGCATTCTGTATAGCTTTCCTCACCTAGCTCTGTTCCCCTATAGCTCTGTTATAGGCCCAAAGCAGTTCCTTTATTCATTAACCAATAAAAGCAACACATAGACAGAAGGACCTCCCATACCAGTGGTGACCCAAAGAAAATTTAAGATTATGGTCAAGTCTTGACTGGAGTATTCTGTGAGACTGGATCATCCCAGCCAGCAGCTTTTTTTTCTTTCTCTCATTCATTCTTTCTTTCTTTTTAAAGTTTTTTGAACTCTGTGTAATAGTTCTGGCTGTCCTGGAACTCGCTCTGCAGACCAGGCTGAACTCATAGAGATCCACCTGCCTCTGCTTCCAGAGTTCTGGGATTAAAGGGGTGAGCTACCCTGCCCATCAGCCAGCAATCTTGAAGCTGTTCTGGATGTAGAACTCAGAGGAAACTACAACAGAGATGCTCTAAAATGTTGGATAATCTGAGCTGTTTACTCCTAATTGAAATTTTTCTGGGGGTGGGGGTCCTTCCTTGATCAAACTTTATTTTTCTTAACCCAGAATGAGTCCATAGCTGATCAGCGGATCAAACCTTCTCTCTCTCCCTCTCTCTCTCTCTCTCTCTCTCTCTCTCTCTCTCTCTCTCTCTTTTAGTTTTTTGACACAGGGTTTTTCTGTAGCTTTGGAGCCTATCCTGAAACTATTGTAGACCAGGCTGGCCTCGAACTCACAAAGATCTGCCTGCTTTTGCCCTCCCAAATGCTGGGATTAAAGGCGTGCATCACCAATGCACCAATTTCTTAACCAAGAATGAGTCCACAGACTCTCATTTCCTGTGGAAACAAAAGCAACACTTCTTCTCCAAAGTAACGTATCTTTTGACTTAAATTTTGAAGTCAAGGTATTTTCAGCATTTATAAACAAATGTCTTTCAGCAGCTGTTGCTCCTTCCTCAGCAGTCAAACAATTCAAAGACAACACAATAACATACAGTATCCAGATCTCTGTGTATTTTCTTTCTTTATAAGGGAGTTAAGCTAAGGCATATGGGAGCTGGAAGTGTTAGTTTTTCTACTGAACCCAGGTGGTAGGTTTGGGTCCAGTTCTGGCCTGTGCTGGTGGCTAAAAAGCCTCAGGCAATGACTTTTTCATATATTTGTACCCCAAAAGTTGGGTGCCAAATGAAGCATGATTAATAAAAATTCATAGATAGAAATTGGGGTTCAACCTGAAGATCCAAAAAGCAAAGAAGCCAGCCACTGGCTATTACCTCTACCTCAGTCTGAAATGGCGATCCTGCCTTCAGGAATCTCAGAATGATTTATATGAGTTATAAAACTCCTCCAGTTTTATAATCCTATCTAGGGCTAAGATTAAAGGTGTGCACCACTGGGACTAAAGGCATGCACTACCTGGTTTCTATGGCAACTAGTGTGGCTACTGGGATTAAAGGTGTGTGTTACCACTGCTTGTAAGGCTGACCAGTGGGGCTGTTTTACTCTCTGATTTTCAAGTAAGCTTTATTTATTGAAATACAAATGAAATGCCACTACAACTTGGAAAACACAGTTATCTAAAAGTGCAGGGTGGGTGAAATATGTTGTCTGGTGTTTGTGTGTGTGCATGTGTCCATAGGTGTACATTTCTATGTGTGCCTATGTGAATCTCTGAGACTCTCTCTGTGTCTGTGTGTGTCCCCACTACAATAGCACAGTGCACATGACTGGCTCTGAAGCAATAATTGAACCAGACCTGAGACGGTAGCAAAGCCTCTGCAGACTCTAAAATATACTTGAAATTCTTCCGTGGAGACGTATAGAATCTGTCTGGATATTTTGACCTTGGCAGCTCAACAATAGATTGCAAGGGTATCATCTTTAGAAGCCCGAGTTTGAATTTGAGGTCCAGCACTTACAGGATTGACCCTCTACTCTGGTGCGCTTTGTTTACCTTTCTCTGTACTGAGATGAGGAAAGGAATTTCCTCGTTCAGTTCAAGCAGTGTAGTCAATGTTCATAAATGGTAAAGCAATATTGCAAATGAATATTGTTAGGTGTTTGTAGATCTCAGGACACTCTCTTTCTTGCATTCCTTCCTTCTTCTTTCTTGAAAATCACCCTACAATCATCACACACCTCTAAGGGCTTAGCCCTGTGCAAAGATGACTTTGGCTTCCATCATTACAATGATTATTTAATAGATCATCTCTCTCTCTCTCTCTCTCTCTCTCTCTCTCTCTCTCTCTCTCTCTGTGTGCGTCTGTCTCTGTCTGTATGTATGCATGTACATGTGTGTGCATATGTACATGTTTGTATGTGTGTGTGTGTGTGTGTGTGTGTGTAGATCAGAGATTAATGCAGAACATCTTTTTTGGTCAACACTGGGTGTCTTTCTCAGTTTCTCTCCACCTTATTTTCTGAGACAGGATCTCTTGCTGAAGCTGGAGTTCACTGAGGCATCTAGACTGGCTGGCCAGCAGTTCCCAGGGATGTGCCTGTTCTTACCACTTCCTCCTGAGTGCTGGATGCAGGAGTGCATCAGCACACCTGGTTTATTTGCTGCTGGGTTTAATGCAAGCTAGGCAAGCACACTATGAACTGAGTCGAATCCCAGCTCTGTTGAAATCATCATACAGTGAGGAATTTAGCCTGTGTCCCATCATATTTAACACAAGACACAGCAGTGAAGAGCAGAAGCACAGCACAAACACTGACTGTAGCTAGAGCTGGTCTGCCCACTTCATCGTTCAGGAACGCTTTGGGTCTTCAGAGTGACAGAAGTGTTATCCTTCTCTTTAGTTTTTAGTTAGTTCTTGAAACCCTATGGCTTTAAAATCTGCTGGTTTTGAACTGGGTTGTTTTAATTGTTGTACCAAAAGATCTGGGGAAAGCATTCTGTCTTGATTACGTCACAGAAAAGTCAGCACCAGCTTGTCAGAAAACAACTGGAACTGAGCTGGATCTCGTGCTTCTTTTGTGGCTTTTCGGTGACTAATTTGTGAGAAAAGAAAAAGCCTAAATTATAAACACGTTACAAAGAACTATAAACAGAGATGTGCTTAATTAATATCCCAGAGTTGCTTCACTCTGACAAGAAATTCATGGAACTCATGGAATTTCTTTTCATATGATGGTCTGTGTAGTTTCTTCACTACCCTGGAAGGTTCCTTTGACCATAAAATCCAGTTACAAGAAATATAATAATCCAGAAGAAGGTGATAGGAGATTTATGCCCTAAGTCTAATGTCCCTCCTATTTCATTTCATTGAGTGTCCCCCAGTTGATTCTGAAGCATAACTGAATGGAGAAGGGAGGTGGTGAGTCCTCTACCTTGTTAGTGACTGTGAAGTTGAACTCCATTGTGCTTCTTCTTTTCAAGAAGTAGGCTAAGGAGAAAGAGCTTCACTTCACCCTCTGCCCCTCTAAATCCACACCCCCCAGTCTCATCCCAGCTCTGCAGCAAACCTTCCCCCACCTTCAGTGTACCCCATAGATCCTTCCCCTTCTAACCTCCCTCCCCCATGCATTGCTTTATCCCAGCCCCCAACTCCAGCAGGCAGTTCCTGGGAACCCACAGGCCATTCTGACCAGGGAAACAGGCAGGCCAGCTGTAGATCTTCATCTATCCTGTGCCTCCAAATCAAGTCCCCAGCCTCTTCAGAACTGCTGTGATTGCCATACTCTCTGCCCCCACTCCGAGGGGACTAAGCAGATTCTGGTAGAATAGCTTCTTTCCTCCATCCTATGGAGTCCCTCAATACCCCCTTTGAGGGATTCCTAAAGTGTTGGTTCCCAAAACCTAGAACCATATTTTACTTGGAACCCTTAGGTAAATCTGTCAGGATAAAAGAAAAATTTCCTACTGGGCAACACAGAACCAGAGAGGGCAACAGAAATCAAGGGACAAAACGCCCACCCACCAAAAACAAAACCAGACATTAGCACCTAGAATTAAAATCTTTCCAAACCCAGATGCCTAGATACCAGTAACATATAACCAGCAACCAATAACCATAACCAACAACAGTCAAAATAATATGTCTCTCCTACAGGCTAGCTTTCACAGCAGGCTCTGAATAATTGCAACATAGCTGAAGCACAAGAAATAGGCCTTAAAATAGCCTTTATAAATAAGTTAGAGATCCTTAAAGAGGAAAAAGAAAACTCAAACTAAGGGAAATCTGGAAATGAAAAATTTAGGAACTCAAAGAAGAGCCTCAGAGGTAAGCTTCATTAACAGAACACAAGAGAAGGGAGAAAGGGTCTCAGCCACTGAAAATGTCATAGAAGAAAATGTTAAATCTAAAAACTTCTGGCACAAAACACTCAGGAAATCTAGGAAACTATAAAGACCAAATCCAAAACTAATGAGAGAATAAGAGAAGAAGCACGGATCAAAGATGCAGAAAATATTTTCAACAAAATCATATAAAATTTCCCCAACCTATGGGGAATGCCTATAAAAATACAAGAAGCATATAGAACACCAAATAGAGTGGACCAGAAAAGGAAGTATCCTCAGCATATAATAATCAAAACACTAAATGTACAGAACCAAAAAAGAATATTAAAAGTTGCAAGGGAAAGAGACAAAGTATCATAAGAGGTAGGCTTCTTACAGTAACACCTGACTTCTCAGTGGGAACTCTAAAACCCAGAAGGGCCTGGAAGATGTGCAACAGACTCTAAGAGACCAAAGATGCCAGCCCAGACTACTATACCCAGCAAAGTTTTCAATCACAATAGTGAAGAAAATAAGACATTATACGATAAATGTCGGGGTCCAGTCCCAACATAAATTATTTTTGAGCAAGAGTGGAGTTGTGGGAATAAAGACACAACTTATATGACTTTATTGTGAGGGATTTTTTAGGGAATTTTATGAAGTCTTGAATTTGCATTTTCAAAATTTTCCACATTTATTGTTTAAACAGCTTTTATATTAAAAGGCAAACTGAGGGGGAAGTTTATTAGTATTTTATATTTTGGGTAGTGGGATTTAGGTTAGTTAGCAACTATGGCCACATGGCCGCTCTGTTACATAGGCTGAATTAACACCTCTATTTTAGGCAATTTTTAAAATTACAATAGAAGGAGCAGAGCAACATTAGCATATCTTCATCCTTTGTTTAGGATGGGGTCAGTTTGTTTTAAAAAGGTAGGTGATCGCCTTTTGTGTGACAGGTGTAAATTATGTCCTGAAAATCTGGCTGCCATATAATGTAGAAATATGGGCCTGTGTACTATGACCACTATAGTTTACTTTTTTAAAACTAAATTTTAATAAAACCTGTGCATTTTTAATAGGGCAGATTATTATGACTGTCTTAGGCCAAGACTTTTTTATATACGCAAATTTATTTGTCTTTGGAAACAGGCATCTTTTATGGGAGCTCCTGTCTTAGGCATTTGGGGAGAAGAAACTTTAAATTCATCTCTGACTGGTGAGCTTATGAACAAAAGAGATTAAGAGAGAGAAATACCTTTGGACTTTGTGTCTTGGAGCCATAATTTTTAGCTAGGAGAGATTATAGTGTTTTAAGAATAATTATATTTTTGAAGACTATAGTCTCCTATTTAAAGGAGAGAAGGGATGTTTGAGTTGAAAATGGTTTTTTTAGTTGGTTTAGCGTGTTAGGTTGGGAACTTAGGCCCCAGCCCCTTGCATCTATCCTAGCCCCCTGACCCTGAGAGTTAGCACTCTGGACTCTAAATCCCAGCAGGCCAGATCCCGACCCCTCCCTGTGGGGGAGGCCAGGACCACTCACACAGAATATTTAAGTGAACTCCCAATGGTCCTGTTCACAGCTCCTCGGGGCCACCCGAGAGAACAGAACTCCCATTAAACCTGGATATCTCTTAATTTGGCTTGTTTTGACTTGGCTAGATTGGGATTTTGTGTTGGTGGAGAGCTCGCGTTAGAAAAATATTCCTAACATAGACTACCTCTTAAATTTTTTATATTTTATTAAAATTAAAAAATTTTAACATATATATTAAACCCAAACATTTACAGGGCATGTTAAACTCTGATCTCCAAAATATATAGAGAACTCAGGAAACTAGACTTTAAAATGCTAATTAACCCAATTAAAAATGGGGCACTGAAATGAACAGAGAATTCTCAGCAGAAGTTCAAATGGCCAAAAGACACTTAAGGTCATGCTCAACCTCCTTAGCGATCAG
>NC_022012.1:2743643-2767568 GCF_000317375.1 Microtus ochrogaster
GGGAGGAGGGGGAGGGAAATGGGAGGCTGGGAGGAGGTGGAAACTTGTTTTTTTTTTCCTTTTCTCAATAAAAAAAAAGAATTAAAAAAACATTTTATAATCAGTTACAAACATTATCAGGCCAATATCATAACTTTAGACTGTGAACTAAAAATAATTTATAATTAAATTTAAACATTTATGGGGCACGTTAAACTTCTTTTAATATTTTATAAGTAGTTATAAACATTATTAGATTAATATCATAATTTTAGAATGGGAATTAACAATAAATTTACAACTTAACATATTATAATTTTTTAACTTTATATTAATCAAATGCAAGAAGGCTTTTTTGATGGGTGAGAGTCCAATGACATTGTTGCTATTAAATACCAGTTTTAGTCTCTGAGCAGCAGTTAAATTCTTAGGCTGTCTCCACTCTTAAGAAAAGAGGAGCTTTAGTTAGTTTTTATTTTGAGTATTTTTTTCTCTGAGGGGAAAGCTTAGGTCTTACTTTTTAGGTTTAATATTTTAATGAAAATGAGTTTTGTGTCCCAAAGATTAAAACAGTCAAATGTTTAGTCTGTATTTTAGCTCCAAGGCAAACAGGATTTAGACTGCAATTAAGTGGTAGTTATTGTGTAACAAGGCCTCTGTGACAGTGTGTGTGTTTCGAGTGTCTGGAAGCAGCTCAGTGTCTGTCCCTCAGTGTAGCATGGCGCTCTGCTGTGCAGAGTATTACATGATAAAACCAAATTTAAACACTATCTATCTATGTATCAAGCACTATAGAAGGCACTAGGAGGAAAACTCCAATCTAAAGAAGTTGACTACAACCAAGAGAACACAGGAAATAAGTAGTCCAGTGACTCATTGCAATGAACATTTGCAAATAAAGCTGTTTGGACAAAAGGGTAGACTGGGTCACACCACAGCTTCCATGGCGAGGTATTCTTTGTTGTTATTTTGTTTTATTGTTGTTATCGTTTTCTTTTTGGGAGCAGGAGGTTGCAAGGACAGAGGGTGAATATGGAGGAACAAGGAGATGAGAGGGATTTGGGTGCGTAATGTAAAATTCACAAAGAATCAATGAAAAGTATAAAAAAAGCCTCCATAAGATTCAGTTATAGGCAAAGCTGTAAGGCATTTTGTTAATTAGTATTGCTGAGAAAGGGTCCAATTAACTGTGGGACCATCCCTGAGCTGGTGATCATGGTTTATGTAAGAAAGCAAGCTGAGCAAGCCTTGAGTCCCTCAGGGTAGGCCAGTAAGCCTTGCCACTCCATGGCTTCTGCATCAGCTTCTGCAACCATGTTCCAACCCTGTCTGAATTACTGTCCTGACTTCTTTTGATGATGAACATGTAAGTATAAACCATTTATATATCATTCCCTCCCCAATTTTCTTCTTGGTCATGGTGTTTTACTAATAAAAACTCTAACTAAAACATGTGGATATTAGCTGTTAAATCATTGATAACCAAGCTATAACCCAAAGAACTACAGAGGTTAGATATAGAATAAGACTATGGGGGTACAAAGGGAAATAGAATAGATAGTTACAGATGAGGGGGCTAAAATGGGAGGACAAAGTTAGGATGGAGAGGGAAGGAGAATGAGTCAGGAAATATGGGGAGAAATGCTAAAATTAAGGATCAATTGAGGGGTATCTAAGAACAAATTATTTATTTATTTTTGACTTTAAGACAGGGTTTCTCTATGAAGCCATTCTGTCTCCACTTGAACTCTGTAGACCAGGCTGGCCTCAAACGCAGAGAGATATGCCTACCTCTGCCTCCCAAGACCGGGAGTGGATGGAGGACACCAGGAGAACAAGACCCTCTAAATCAACACGAGCAAAACACAAATGAACTCACAGAAGCTGAGGCAGAATTCACTGTGCTTTGCATGGATCTGCACATATGTACTATGGTTTCCAGTTTAGTGTTTTATGGGACTCTTGAGTGTGCCTATGAATGAGTCTCTGATTCTTGTGCCTTCTTTTGGGCTCTTGCCTCTGTTTTTTTTTTCTTCCAGAAAACCTCAACAACAATCAGGACCCTAAAAGAGACATACATGGATCTACTCTACATGGGAAGTAGGAAAAGACTAGATCTCCTGAGTAAATTGGGAGCATGGGTAACATGAGAGAGGATAGAAGGGGAGAGGAGAGAAAGGGAGGGGAGCAAAAAAAATATAGCTCAATAAAATCAATTAAAAATATAATTTTTAAAAGATCATAAGTCTTTGAGATCAAAACATGAATCATTTCTATCTTCTATACTCCATGAAGCTAGATCTCACATGTTCACGACACTTACCTAAAGTAGACCAAAACTCTTCCTTCATTTCCACCCAGCCTTTTGACTGGGAATTAATTCCTTCCAGGCAGAAATAACTAGCTAGATAATAAACATTTAAGATTTACTCATCTTCAATCCCAGTACTGAGGAAGGAGAAAGATAGCTTTAAGTTCCAGGACATCTTGGTCTACATAGCAAGTTGCAAACAGCCTAGTCTATGTAACAAGACTGTCTCAAAAAATTATGTACTTAAAAATGTGTGCTGTTTTCTAGTTTGAAACTAGTAGGTACCCAAATCACACTGGAAATAAAAACAATGTGTAATCTTAAAAGACTTATTTACTTATTTGTTTACTAATCAATTGATTGATCTGGGGTCTTATGTAGCGCAGGCTGATGACCTTGAATTCTTGTTCTTCCTGAGTACTGAGGTTACAGGCATTCACCATCATACTACAAGGCATCATGCATCCGTGCCAAGTACTCTACCAGCTGATCGACCTCCTAGCCCTATGAAAGCCATCTCTAATCACATCGTTTTATTTAGAACATTATGAAATGTTAAAATAATGCTTCATTTTATCTGTATATAAGACAAATCTATGGTTCTCTTATAGTTTACTAAAAAATTCAAATTAGTCATGAGTGCATACAAACATACAGAGGAGAGTAAAGACAGCCAGCAAGGAGCCTAGGTACTGTTCAGAAACAGTTGGAAGACCTGAAACTCCCTACTTAGTTAACAGTTATGTCATTGCCTTGCTCAAAACCTCTCAAAAGGTCCAGTTGGCTTGTGGGATGTGATTCATACTCAGTGAGGATTAGAAACTTCCACCCAGCCTGAACCCTAACCCTTGCATACACTTTCAGTGTGGCCAGCTACATCATCTCCCTATAATGCTACCCTAATATTCAGTCACCCCTTTTCAGTGCCCCCAACAGTCAAACTCTGTTGTTTCTGCAGTTTGTACAGATCATCATGACCACCTCTGACAACTCCTCTTCAAATGTAGTTTCATCTCAGAAGCCTTCCTGAACTTCCAGGTTTATATGAGATGCATGACTTCCTACTTATATTTTAACTGCTTATGTTCACCAGTACTGTAAATTTAGTGTATAGTAGTGTGTGTGAGAGAAAGAGAGAGTTTACATATGCACACATACACATATGTACACACCAAACACATTATTCATGTGTGTGTGAAAGTTTACACATGCACACATACACATATGTACAAACCAAGCACCTTATTCATGTGTGTGTGTGTGTGTGTGTGTGTGTGTGTATGAGAGAGAGAGTTTTTATATATACATGCATGCACATTTATGCCCACCAAGTAAGAGAAGACAGCAAAGACTTGTCTTCCTTTTCGTGTGCTGCTGTCCTGAACTTTGATGCTCTTAAGTATTAGGCCCAGAAAAAAAAACCCAGGTTACCAGCAGTGAAACTCATGTTGAGGGCACCTGTAGATACAAGGAATCTTCAGTCACAATGTACAAGAGGCACTTCCAAATTGTCCCTTTCATTCTAGTGAATGGTATGATGAAACCTCTGGGCTTTAAAAACTTTTTTTAAAAAATACATTTTCTGATACACGCTACCTAGCAGAGAGGATGACACTTTTGGAGAAGAATACACAAGCTCAGTAGGCCCCTCAGCACCACTGAGGCAGAGTATGGCAGTGTCTGTGGGGTTGGTGGGAGGTTAGATGACAAAGGGGTTGCCTTTGGATTAACATTTCTCCTTAAACACAGTGAGGATGCTTATGTAGATGTCTCCCCACAGCTCTTTACTCCCTTTCTCTCTTGGGGTCATATGGTCTGAGAGGTCCCTAGATCTACCTCAGACTATTTGGGTTTTGTTTTGTTATATCTTTTCTGGAGTGGTAGTAGATTTCCTGGGGGCCTTGCATATGGAACCTCAGCCGCTAGAAATCTTCCATCAGAGATGGGAGGCACCTACTGGAGAGGCCTACTTCAAAGTGCTTGAATTTAAAAGTGCCCCTTCAAGGAATGGATACATTTCATCAAGGTGCTTGAACTTAAAAGTGCCCCTTCAAGGAATGGATACATTTCATCATGCCATGTCCTGGCCAGAGCCCAGGCCCCAGGCTGCCCAAACAAATTTGACAAGTCCACATGAAAACTCAGTGTTACAACCTCCAGGCCTGATGGGTGGGGCTGAAGGAAGGTGCTTGGAGAATGGAGAGCATAGGGTTGGGAGATGATGGGAGGCGACACAGTGTTACCTCCAGCCCTCTGAGGGCCACATCTAAGCAATAAGCTTCATGTTGCTGGGCAGGACTGGGTGTGTAACTTCTAAAGGCTTCAATATATGCGTGTGACCCCTGGGACCCTCATCTCTTACACTGAAGTTTATATTCGTGTAGTTCAGTACCTAGCTTGGCTTCAAAGGCTCTTGTCCTAACTGGCTTGTAATGGGCATCACCAATGTCTACTTTAACTTTTTCTTCAAAGACTGATAACAATTTTTCCATAATCAAGTATATTAAACAAACAAGGATTATTTATATTTAAGATATACAACTCGATTTGACTGATTGATTGCCTGATTGATTGATATAGGAGACTGAGCCCAGAATCATAAGCATGCCATATCCACACTCTACCCCTACATATTCAGCCCCTTGATACTTTGGTATATGTGTATATTGAGAAATGATCAATGCAAATAAGTTAATTAGTGTATTTTTCTTTCTTTTTTCCTCCCTTCCTTCCTTTCTTCCATCCTTCCTTTCTTCCTTCCTACATATATATTATGAGACAGGGCTTCTCTGTGTAACAGTCCTGGCTGTCCTGGAATTTCCTTTGTAGACCAGGCTGGCCTTAAACTCACAGAGACCTGCCAGCCTCTGCCTCCCAAGTACTGGGATTAAAGGCATGTGCCAGTACCTCCCAGCCTTCCTTTCTTTCTTAATGAGAACTTGTAAGACCGCTTATCAAAATTTAAATGGACTATTAAGTACAGTAACCATGCTCTAATCAGACTACCAGAACTCATTTCTCTTGCAAACTGATGCTCCTTGCTCCTCGACCAGCAAGTACTCATTTCCCATCTTGTTCCCAGTCCTAGCAGCTACCATTCTTCCCTCCGCTTCTATGAACTCAACACTCCTAGAATCCATATACCATTTCTTTGGAAGGTATATCAAAGCTTTGGCTTCTCAGGCCACTTCTGGTTGTCTGCCTTTATTGGCTTACCTCTGCACATTCCAATCTCCTCTGGTAGAGGACACAGCTGCTGAGTCAGCATGGGGCCCCTGTGGTGGGTTTTTTCCACTTCCTTGTTCCAGGGACTGTTTGCTAACCCATGAGTGCCTCGGGTGAGGCTTCACTCTCAGAAATGAACATCTATGGTCATGATGGCAAGTCACCTGTCCATATTAGTCTGGTGACTTCTGCTATGGAAGCCACTTTGGGTGCTGAACTGAGCAGAAGAGACAACGCCCACTTAGTGGCTCTTTGGCTTCTCTTACTTAACCCTCCAGGCTGTGGGTGCTGTCTCTGGGTTGGTTTTTAAGAGACCACTTAAGCAGCTGTTCTCACTCCCACCTGAAATACAACTAAGAAAATCTGTGAGAATGTAAATGAAATCATTCTGAGTCTTCTGCAAAAGAGGAAGAGAAAATAAGAAGTCCAATAACCTCAGAGCATGACTTAGACCTTTTCAGATCATTTGGGAAGGTGTGGGCAGCTTATTCTCTGTAAATTTACTATGGTTTCAGCAATATCTACTATGTCTGGGAATGGTTTCATTTCCTTTTTGATGGTCAGTAATAGTCACATTAAAGACAAGATAGTGAAAAAAGTAATCTATCTGCAGATAACAAATCAATTCTTAATTGCATACGAGCATGGGACTAATTTAATGACTAGTTTTGTTTAACTAACACAAAGATTGTATTTTTCCATTGTCCTCAAAGGTCTCTCTTTTCTCACAGTGGTAGTATCATACCATTCTATTATCTGCCAATCAGGTGCTTTAGACACAGTCCATTTGTAGGATACTTGCTAAGATTTGTGAGGCCCAAGTTCTATGCACAATTGGCCACCAAAAGCAAAGGAAAGAAAATCGGTAAAGTCGATTCCACTGATTTCTAAGACTGGATGTGGCAGCATTGCATCATGGGCTATCCCATAATCCTTTGAGATATGGGTCCCAATTCCCTGCACCTCATCTGATAAAATGTGACCTGAGTTTCTTCTGGCCTTAAAGAAAAAAGACAGCTGATCTGGAAAGAAGTGTAGAAAACCTCTACTTATTCAATGGCTGATGCTAAGATGGGGTCAGATGAGATGGGCAAAATTTCTTTCTGATGAAAAATAGGAATTGGGCTCTTTCTTAAGAATACCCCTTTAACTTAGACCCAGAAAGACAAACACAGTATGTACTCACTCATAAGTGGATATTAGATATAAAGCAAAGAATAATCAGCCTACTGTCCACAACTTCAGCAAAGTTGGGTAACAAAGAGGACCCTAAGAGAGATATGCATGGATCCCCCTGGGAAGGGGAAATAGACAAGATCTCCCGAGTAAATTGGGAATGGCAGGGGATGGGGGATGGAAGGGAAAGGAGAAGAGAAGGGGGAGGAGAACATGAGGGGTCATGATGGCTGCACTTTGGGAAGGATAGAGAGGAAGAGAAAGGAAAGATATATCTTGATGGTGGGAGTCATTATGAGGTTAGTGAGAAACTTGGCACTTGGGAAATTCCCAGGAATTCACAAGGATGACTGATGGAGGAGTTACTTTCATTGGTTAAAAAAGAAACTGCCTTGGCCCATTTGATAGGCCAGCCCTTGGGTGGGTGGAGTAGACAGAACAGAATGCTGGGAGAAAGAAGCCGAGTCAAGCAGTCGCCATGATTCTCCCACTCCAGACAGACGTAGGTTAAAATCTTTCCTAGTAAGCCAGCTCGTGGTGCTACACAGAATATTAGAAATGGGTTAGATCAATATGTAAGAACTAGCCAATAAGAGGTTAAAACTAATGGGCCAAGCAGTGTTTAAAAGAATACAGTTTCTGTGTAATTATTTCCGGTATAAAGCTAGCCGGGTGGCGGGAAGCTGCCCCACCACTTCATACTACAGATGACCCCAGCTAAGACCCTAAGCAATAGAGGAGAAGATGCCTGAATTGGCCTTTCCCTGTAATAAGACTGGTGACTACCTTAATTGTGATCATAAAACCAGTAAATGTTGAAAGCAGATGCAGAGATCCACAGCTAAGCGTTGGGTCTAGCTCTTGGAGTCTAGTCGAAGAGAGTGAGGAGTGATAATATGAGCAAAGGGGTCAGGACACCGACAGAAACAGCTGACCTGAGCTAGTGGGAGCTCACTGACCCTGGACTGACAGCTGGGGAACCTGCATAGGACCAAACCAGACCCTCTGAATGTGGGTGACAGTTGTGTGGCTTAGGCAATTTGTGGCACCACTGGCAGTGGGACCAGTATTTATCCCTAGTGTGTGAACTGGTTTTTTAGAGCCCATTCCCTATGGAGGGATACCTTACTCAGCCTAGACACAGGGGGAGGGCCTCTGCATTAATGGTCCTTCCTCAGTGAGATGTGACAGACTTTGTTGACTTCCCATGGGAGACCTCACCTTCTCTGAGAAGAGGATGGGGAGTGAGGTGAGGGGAAGGTGGGGGAGTGGAAGAAAGGGAGGGAGAGTGAACAGGGATTGGTACATAAAATTAAAAAAGATTGTTTCAAAGAACAAATAAAGAAACACCTCTTAATTTTAAAATCTCATTAATAACTAATTGGAGGAAACCACTTGTTGGTCCTGGCCACCCAGAACCAAATATAGAAACTGTATTAATTAAATCACTTTTGGCCCATTAGTTCTAGCTTCTTGTTGGCTAACTCTTACATCTTAATTTAACCCATTTCTATTAATCTGTATGTCACCAGGAGGTTGTGGTCTACCAGCAAAGTTTCAGCATGTCTGTCTCTGGCATTGGATCTGTGTCTCTGACTCTGCCCGTCTTTCTCCCAGCATTCAGTTCAGTCCTTTCCACCTACCTAAGTTCTGCCCTATCAATAGGCCAAGGTAGTTTCTTTATTCATTAATGGTAATCACAGCACACAGAGGGGACTCCCACATGACCTCCCCTTTTCTGTTTAAATAAAAAGGAAGGTTTTAACTTTAACATAATAAAATTATATATAACAGGTATCAAACAAGAATTACAGTTACAGTATTTATATATACTTTATCTTTTATCATAACTAAGGAAAACTATAACTATAAATTCTTCAACTCCATCAAAGACTCCAGAAGAATCTAATATTACCTAAGTAAACAGGAAGTGCATTGTAAGCAACTTTCAAAACTCTAGAATTGACAGAGCTATCTTGCTGCCTGGATAGTCACCCAAAGTTCTTCTGTACCATTGGGACATCCATCTTCAGCCTACAGGCCCATAGTATCCAGCAGACTTTTCCATAAATCAGGAAATTTCAAAGACAGTTTTGCCTATATTGGCAGTTTGTCAGTCATTTTCTTCTGTGTTCCTCAGAATGTCTGGCAGACTCTTTCATGAAACAGGAACCCCGAAGGATGATCTCACCTTTAGCCAAGTTCGGCAATCATTTCTCTGCAAGTCCTCATGTCCAGTTCAGTAGTACAGGCAGGAGCACTTTCTTGTCCAAATGGCTAACAAACTCCATAAAGAGCCTCTTTGATGCTCATCTTCCTCTCTAAGAAGATTGGTGCTGCCAAGAGCAGATGTGTCTCATTGTCATGAAAAGTCCTAAGTTATTAAAACATTTAAATTCCATATTCTGAAGGTCTCTGAAATAGTTGAAGAATACTTATCTAACTGAATTATATTTCTTTTTTTTTTTTTTTTTTTTGGTTTTTCGAGACAGGGTTTCTCTGTGGCTTTGGAGCCTGTCCTGGAACTAGCTCTGTAGACCAGGCTGGCCTCGAACTCACAGAGATCCGCCTGCCTCTGCCTCCCGAGTGCTGGGATTAAAGGCGTGCGCCACCACTGCCCGGCTTGAATTATATTTCTATACATCTAGAAAATCTAACTAACATGACTACAAGCTTGACTATTATAGATGATTATATATTAACTTATATTTCTTAATTATACAATACATTTTAAAAATAAACTACACAATCACAATACCTTAATCAAGAGCAGAAATATACATATAACAAAATTGACCTTAAATTTGTATCAATAAACCAAGATTCATACCAATGCAAATCTCTATAGCATATCCCCTTTAAATATAAACAAACAATTATAAACGATATTTGGGAATATGGGTATAGTTCTGTCCATACTACTTCTTGCTATTTGGGGGCACTGTTAATCAGGTCTTTCATGGTGTATCTTGTGTGCTAGGTTCATCTCAGTCAGCAGTTGGGTGAAGTAATTTTTGGGGGGTGTTCTTGGCAACCTTTCAGGAAGTCTTGGTCTATCAAACCACATTGATCTGGAAGGATTCCACAGGTTCACATCCTCTGTGGAAACAAAAGAGAAACCTCTTTTCCAAAGCAATGTATCCTTAGACCCAAATTCTGAAATCAAGATACCTTTATAATATACATGCTGGTTTAGCTTAGCAGCCCATACAATGAAATGTCTCTCTGTACTTAGCTCCTTCACAGTCAAAAAATTCAAAGATAACACAATAATATATATAATCCAGACTCTCTGTGTATAGTCCATCTTTACATGGCTTTTTTTACTTTACTGCTTTTTAATATTTATTTTATTATCTTTACTCCTTTAATCGATGACTGTCTGTACTTTGTCTCTTTAAAGACTTTACTTTTAGTTTATGACTGTACACTCTTTTTCTTCTCTCTTCCAAGCCTACATTTACACATTTATCCAGCACTATGATTCACCTGGATTTGTCTTTATTTTATATCTGTAATTATTCTCTGACCAGAAGCACTTCTTAAAATGCTAAGCACTAAGAATCTAAGCTGTGACATTACTAGGTCAAATATGGTACTTCCTACTTGCCCTGCCCAGTCCAGCATGGCAGAGCTGCTTGCCCCTCAGAGCTGTGCACCCCACCCCACTTTTAGGCACATAGCTAGTCCAAGTTGCCACCAAACAAGTTGCAGCAATATGTACACAAAGCCAATCCAAATACTTGTCTCCTGAAGGAGCAAGAGGTCATGCTGGCTCAGAAAGCCTGCATTTCAAAATGACATGGCTTTTTTTCTGCAGCTGCTGCTGAGTCAGGAAAACTTTTCTTAATGAGGCTACAACACGCTGCCAGCAAACATCAAGAAGCTGTATTAAACTCTGTATATTTTGTGTCTAGAATTCCTTTTCAAACTCTCTCAAGTTTTAAATGGATTTAGTTGGCCATGTGGGCACCAATTTGTTGGAGGAAGCTGTTTGTTCATCCCAGCTGCCCAGAATCAAAATAATCATACAGACACTGTATTAATTAAATCACTGTTTGGCCCATTAGCTCTAGCTTCTTATTGGCTAACTCTTATGTCTTAATTTAATCCATTTCTATTAATCTGTATATCACCACGAGGTTGTAACCTACCAGCAAAGTTTCAGCACATCTATCTCTGGCATTGGATCCATGGTGTCTCTCTGACTCTGCCTTTCTTTCTCCCAGCATTCAGTCCAGTCTTCTCCATCTACCTAAGTTCTTCTCTATCTACAGGCCAAGGCAGTTTCTTCATTTATTAATGGTAATCACAGCACATAGAAGGGACTCTCACATCAATAACTAATGGTTAGGAAAGCACAGAAACTTTTAAATGTTTCTCAGTAGAATAACTAATTAAATAAGATGGATTGTTTGTGGTTACATGGGCACATTCACTTTCGAGACTCCATTGAGATGAGTACCGTGTTTGGCACATTTTTCAGTCTGTATATGATATATCAGTTTAGTTCCTTTACCAGCTGATTGGCTCACAAAGTTCTGAGTATTCTCTGAACTTCAAGTTCTTCTTGTGAAACAGAGAGATATTTTCAACACTTTAGCGTCATTAAGATGAAACAAAATGTGTCCAGAAGTGTCCATCCCATTGCTTTCCTCTCAGGAGGCTTCTGTGCAGTCAGACGCCACCTCTCTGTCTTTGTTTCACATCTCTATGGCCTTCACTATGCTTGAGTCTCCCAGAGTCAAGGAATGAAAAGTCATTTGTGCCCTCGTGAGGAGCCAAATCCAGTCAGGCCCTGGTGATTTTGGGGAACAGCGAGAATATGAAGAATCCCTGTCATAACTGAAAGCAGCCAAGTATGCACCTGGGGTGCCAATGATAATAAAAGGGCTTGCAGCTGAAGTCACAGACTTTGTTCACCATGGAGGTTCTTTCCATAGGAAAACAGAGCCAAGTCAAACCACCAGTAATATGAAATATCAAACCAGTGGGATTCCCCGTGGATGGTCAGAGCAGGGAATTCCAGCTGCCTTTTCAGTACCAGTCCTTACAGGAATGTTTGCTTGACTCATTAAAACCCAATCAATGATTCTTTTCACTTGTTACATTTCCCAGTTTTGGAAAATGGACATGTTCCGAGGTGAGCAGCAAGAAGCACTGGATTGCCCTTCCCAAATTTCTTTCCCTGGAGTTTCCCTTCCTCTGCTGCTGGGCAGTTAAGGAAACCAGGCCAGAGTTTAGGAAAGAATATTTGCATCATCAATAGGTCTGAAGCTGTACCAAGTTTTCCTCTCTCGACGGTCTTGGTCATCCTTGCTTTTCAGCGCCATCTTCACTCTCAATAGGCCCTGGCAGGAGGCTGCACTTTGTGTTGCTTACTTGACTACCAATCCTTTGGTATCACATACAGTCAGTTCATGGTTCCCCCAAGTACTGAACAACACTGGGAAGGATGTGGTTCCATTGGATTGCACCATCTTAAGCCTCTGAGAACTGTACTCTATTCTTTTGGGGATTTTAAACATGCAAAGTAACAATCCCATCAACCTTTCCCTTGAAGAAGAGAGCATTTATCATTTAAAAGGATGTATTGTTTCACCTCAAAAGATTCTTGTCTCAAATGTGAAACTCTCATATGAGGTTAAGGTCCCAGGATGGTTCAGTAGGGAATCTGCCTTGGGGGCTGGAACCAGCGTCTAGCTTCCAGAGGTAGATGCAGGAGAGACTGCCCTCCTGCCTCAGTAGCATGAGTTTGTTTGTTTAGAGCTGCTAAAAGCAGTGACTGTTCTCAGCTGTCAGAGTGGTGATCTAGTATGTTTATGCTTGTCTGCTTATTTTGAGACAGGGTTTCTTGCCTTGTACTTCCTATCTTCCCACCTTCATTTTCTGAGTGATAGAGTTAGAGGCACATGCTACCAAATCCTGTAGAATGTTCTTTCTACCCTGTGGAAGTGGGCTCAGGAGCATGGAGGCTTCCCTCAGCTGCACTCTGCACTTGATTTCTACCTTTCCATCTGTCATTGGCCTAGCAAACAAATGTTGCAAGGAGAGAGGGCCCGCTTGTTTTTCCCAGCCGCCCAGCTAGCTTATACCCAAAATAATCACACAGAAACTGTATTCATTTAAACACTGCCTGTCCCATTAGCTCTAACTTCTTATTGGCTAAGTTTTACATCTTAATTTAACCCATTTCTATTAATCTGTGTATCACCATGTGACTGTGGCTTACTGGCAAGATTTTAACCAGCGTCTGTCTCAGGCAGGAGACACTCTGCCCTTCTTTCTCCCAGAATTCGGTTCTGTCTCCTCTGCCTACCTAAGTTCCACCATATCTACTAGGCCAAGGCAGTTTCTTTATTCATTATCCAATGAAAGCAACACACAAACAGAAGGAACTCTTACACCAAACAAGTATAAAATTTGTAGAGAAGAAAACAGAGAAATTTATGTAAAATAATTTTGTTCTACAGAAAAAAGCACGAGATGTATTTGCTTTGCATTATATGTGTGTGTGTGTGTGTGTGTGTGTGTGTGTGTGTGTGCATATAATTGCATGACTATATGTGTAAACACAGGATAAGCAGGAAGGGAAATTATGAGGAGCCAGAGAGCAAAAGATAATGGGTTATTCAATGAAAGCACAGAAAGAGAAAGGGGACGCATACAGAACTGTGCACACAGAGAAGCACCTACTCCATTGAAAATGGGCGGTTTTTTGTAAAATTCACACATGATGCGAATTGTGCCCCTGAAAGAACAGCGTGTGCACATGTGCATAACGGAAGTCATAGGAGACAATGAGTGCAAGGGTGGTGGGCTCGCGCGACAATAGCAACTGCGTTTGGTTCTTCTCCTTTATGTAGCACAAGTATTCTACGGCTGGCATATATTATTTAAGTACTCAGAGAAAATATTTAAAATCTTATAATGAGAAAAAGACCTATAGTGAGATATAAAAAACCATTCATTTTCAATTTCAAATTCTCCATACATAATTCTAATTTCCTCAGAAAAGAGGCATGGGAAACATATCTGCTGAAGCTTTGGTCATCTGTCTTAGATGGATGTGATATCTCCAGGTAGGAGCTGAGAGGAGCGACTCCATGGAGTTGTGTGAACAAAAGTCAGAAAGCCAGCTTGCTGCTTACGTCACAGGTGCTAATGATGGGCCTTGAAGACAAGAAGGAGGTCATGAGCCAGGGTCACACAGGATGAGCACTGGAACTAGAGCACAGGCTGGACTTGAGCGGAAGGAAGGAAGGAAGATAGAATCACTCTCTCCAGAAGCAGAGAAAAAGCGTGACTAGGGTCACGTTTCCCGTGAATTATGCATGCCTAGGATAATATGTAGGATTTTCTCTAGGATTTTTCTAGAACACCTAGATAAATCTCAGACTTCCCACCCTCCTGAGAGACTTTATAGTTATAGATTGACTCAGTGCCCTCTGAAGAGCTTGTTAATCACCTCACTGGCTCGCTGTTAAGAAGGAAGTTCCTGACTCTCAGAGTCTTCTAGAGCTGACTTGGGTTGGAAAATCCCAAAAGATTTGTTGTTCCTCATGAAACTAAGATACGAAACCTGAGCTCATGAAAAGGCTTGTGCTAAGTAAGGAAGAGCCTTTCTCTTTGTTTTATCTGAAGCGAGTAGGTAACCAATGGGGCAGAGAGAACTCCCTTCTGTGGTAGCTTAGTACCAGAGTTTTCATTATCGTTCCCCGCTTGTGTTTCCTTTCTTTATTTCTTCCCTGCTTGTTGAATCCATGCTCCCCCTTCCTCAGCACAGCCTGTGTGTCTCCTCTTCTGTGGGCCCTGAATGGTCAGTCTAGTCAGGACAGTAGCAAAGACAGCCAGGCTGAGACAACAGACAGCTTCCAGTCAAGAACACTCATTCAAAAGCTGTTTCCTCCTCAGCTATCCACAGAGTGCCTAGATATTCCACTAGAGTCTGAGAGTCTCCAGTTTTCAGTGGAAGGCGGAAGCTCTGCCTGTGACTGTGCTCACAGCCCACACAACTCAGGGAACCACTGGATAATACCTCGAAGGAAGACATGTTCAAGGTCAGCTGAGGGCAGCAGAAGTCCCTGAAAGTCCAGGTTTGCTCAAGGTTTGGGATGAACAGTGAACATTTTATAGCTTTACGTTAAGTCTCTCATGTACACAGTTTGAGTATGTGCATGGAAAAAAGACTCCACGGTCCAGATGTCTGTGCCAGGTCATTGATGTCGCATCTATGGGGTTTTTGCTGTTTCTTTTCCAGTTCATTTAAAGTCAAGCATGCATTTATTAGCTATCTAGTGGTACTATTCGTTTGTGTCTTTGAAGGCTACAATCACATACATTGAAGAAAATATACTTTCTAAGAAATATGAGACTCAGTCACTAAGGAGTTTTGCCTCTTCCTGTTGCTCCATCAATCTATATGGCTTTTCTGTTTCCATTATTGCTCCTTCCTGGGCGTGCTCTTCTTTAAGAATGTTGGCCACAATGGAAGCCAGAACCTCACTGTCTTGCTGCCTCCTGTGCCATGGGGAGGAGCTTCCTCAGTTCTTCAGGTGCCAGAACTCACTGTCTCTCCCACCTCCTTCAGTATAGCTTAGTTTAGGAGGAATCCCTGTCTCTCTCCCTCTTTCTTGTTTTTCCTTCTCTCCCTTTTGCCTCATTTTCTTCTTTCATAATTTCTTCTTTGCCACACTGGTAGTTGAATACAGGGCCTTGTCCTCTGCCACTGAGTCACACCCCCAGTTCCTAAAAGTCACCTTTTCTCTTATAATGTAGTTTGAACACCATTAAATTTAGACTCCTGGAAAGAAATCAGATTGTGTTTGCAGTCACAATGCTAAAGTAAGACATAAAGAGCCTACTAACTGCTTGTGCTGGGGCTTGAAAGAAAAGAGAAATACTTGGAAAAATGATTTATTAATTTAAACCTACTTTGACTCATTGTTATGGAGAACTGTGCAGACTACTTCTGACTTGCTCTCTTCTCTCTAGTCATTGGCTTGTTATCTTCTGAGGCCAACTGACTGCTGGCTACAGTCAATTAGTCCCTCCTAAGAAGAGTGATATTCTTTATGGCATAAGCCAGATCACCCAGCATCATAAATGTTGTCTCAAAACTTTTTATTATCCCCTAGAGATATTCCACTTAAAACACAGTAGTGCCGAGTACGGGCATTCTCAAGAGGACAATGTCATCTCCAATGAGGTAAAGCTTGGTTGTTGGAGGCAAAACAATTTAGCTCACTCTTCATAAAGGAGAGATATATACAAGCAGTAAATAAAAGCACAGAACATCTCTGGTTCTAAATGATATGGAACAATAACTAAAATGTTTGAAGTGCCATTTATGAGAAGTCTTAATAATGTTGAGAAACACTTGTCCAGGTGTGACGGGAAAAAGAAACGGGTTAGACACGGTGCTGACTAGTGTCTTGTATTCTCTTGTCTAATCCTCACAGTAGTCACGCATAGACAGGGAACCTGACCTTAAATAACCCGAGAGAGTTGGGCTTTGAGGCCAGGTCTGTCTCCATTAACCCTGGCTTCAGAGTCAAAGTCAGGCCACACATTGAAGTCACAACTCATGTCCTCATGTACACACACACACACACACACACACACACACACACACACACACGCAGTCACACTTATCTTTATGATTCTAGGATTAATGTGGTTCAATGTGGGCATAACGAGCACCCTCCCACTGAGTTACATCCACAGTCCTAGAACAGGAAGAAAGCCCTCCAAAAACAGACACACATCTCTAAACCACATCTCTGTTCTTGTGATCACTACAGAAGTAGTATTTTGTCTCTTAGCTTGCATTTGTTTGCAAGGGAGCCTTTGTTAGAGCAAAGGACACATGGTGTTCTCTGCATCTTTCTGCTTCTGTCATCTGCTTCCTTTCTCTGGGCTACAGCATTGTGACAGCCATTCCTCAGCTCCACACGTTCCGGATTTTGCCAGCACTGTCACTGCCTACTTGGGAGGACTGTCTTTGTGTTAGAGAGCTCTCTGGCACAGCCCTGGGAGGAGCTCTGGTGCAGAAGGCAGCTGACTGTGCCTTTGAAGTCCCAGTTGCTCTCATGGTCTCTGACTGACAGAGGCAGATTGAGTAGCAGGTCAATGTTCGGTCCATTTTGTCAGGAGTTGCACCCAGCACCCCCAGCCAGTGTCTCCAGGAGGGTGCCGTTTCTTGTCGCTGTAATTGTGCTGATGAAACAGAGGCCAACAGAGGAACTCAGCAAGAGTTTAATTTTCTTTCTGTAAAAGATTTTAAGGAATGTTTAGAATCTGTATTTAGAATTGTATTTAACTTGTTATTTTGATGAACCTCTCTCCATTGAAGGAAAATAAAAATGGATAGAAAAGGATGGAGTAGCAAGAAGCAGGACACAGTGAGACCTCAGAATGCCTCCAGGAGCAACTCACTTCCTTTCCAAGGCTCCTATCTTCTCATCCATTAAAGCAGGAAATTTTCTTCCTGCATTAACAAGCCATCAGCATGTGAAAGGTCAGGGAAGTCTGTGTGTTTTGGGAGCATAGTTCCTTCCTGCTCCTTTCCGGAAACCACGCTTCAATTTGCCTCTGGATTCCTGGGGAGGGACATTACAAAAGGCTGTACTGATGCCTAACTAAGGGTGAAGCAATGACTAGAGCCATATACTTCTGGAAACTTTTATGTTATAAAATATGCCTTCTACTTCGGGACGTTCTGTCGCACACCCATCATTCTCTGCATGGAGAACTTGGGCAGTGGTTGCTGTCTGCATTTTCATAAACACGCTCTTTGTGTTTTCTCAATCCCCATCTCTCCCGGGATCCTCAGCTTTGAATCTGGATCTGGGTCAGGATCATATTGTAGCTCCTTCTGGAAAGGAAGCTGAGCATCAGCCAGTCTTCCTCTTTGTCCTCATTACCAACTTTAAAAGAAAATCCCTTAATGAGAGTGCAGTAAGAAAGCATGAGGAGACATTGCAGTCACAGAATTGTGTGTGTGCGTGCGTGTGTGCGCGTATGTGTGTGTGCACGTGTGCATGTGTGTGTGCGGTACGTGTGTGTGGAGAAAGTGAGTAAGTGAGTGACAGAGAGAGAGAGAGAGAGAGAGAGAGAGAGAGAGAGAGAGAGAGAAATCTTACTGAGTCCATTTAGAATTCAGTTGTGCTTCTATGTGTTTGGTTTTGAGGTTGGTTATCTGGGGTTGGATAACATATCAAGGAGGTTCATTCCCAGAGCAAACTGATTCTTTTTCTCTCAACAACCGTTAGTTGCATGGAGCTTTTCATTTAGAAGCCTTGTGATAGTTCCTGCATCCGTCCTGACATGTTACTGGTGTTATAATTATACAGGTCGCAGCTTCGCTGTTGTATACAGAAGTCACTAGCTCACAGCAGGGTCCTGGGCTTCTTCTCTCAGAATATTTTTACCCCTCTTTTGTGCTGTTCTCTGAGCCTTAGGTATAGAGTTGCATTGTAGGTAATCTTTAAGGTGTGCCAGGCCGTTGGCTCACTACTTTTTTCTATTATTGAATGCAATATTTATAACCATTCTTGATGTAGAAGCAATCTTTACTCCAACTTCACAAATGGAAAACTCATCTTGAAGAAGTTAAAGTGGTAGCTTGAGGTCATTAAACAACAGACCTAGATGCGTAAGCTGGTCTGCCTGAGTCTAGGAATTAAGTTGGCACCCTCTTCTGGGTCTTGTAGCTGCCTATGTGGCCTTTATCTCCTTACCCTGAACCAATTTGGAGCAGCTGGTGAGTTGAGACATAGGGGAACCAAAATGTGGGCATTCTTTCACTTCTTAGTATCTTTGTTATACTCCTGCATCTTGCATTGTAATGCATGAGACATTTCCTGCAAACCTTCCAAGAACTCAATTTTGTCTTGCTGGGGATGAGACCAGTTCTTTCTTTCAGTGAAACAGGAACACCCTCCTGTTAGTGATTGCTCCCACCCCAAGCTTCATTTCCTTTAATGTCCTACATCCAGATACAAGTGATAGGGACTTGTTGAGTGTCTGTTACCCTTAAGGCAGTTTTCATCACCAGGAATACAGAACAAGCAACAGACAAAACCCCTGCGTTTCCTCACTTTCTAGCCGAACATAGTTGTGGTCTGCTTATGATTCTTGAGCTAAATTCAATATTTGAAAGGATTTCTTTACAATGTTCACCACATTATCACTCTCTTAATGAATTCTTGAACTTCACCTGCTTACAAATTCAATGTCTGATAGTCCCTATGAAGGTCAAAGGGAAGGGACTGGATAATCGTGAGCTGCTGTCCTGCTACCAGAGTGCTTAGCCCCCTGTCACAATAGCACAGGAGGTTAAAGAGTATTGTCTCCATTTCAAATGGATCACCTAGAAATCAAGCCACAGAATAGGAGAGAGGCAGGGGTATTTGGCAAGAATACAGGGATAGTGTGGTGTGACGGGTGGGGCCCCTTCTCTTTCTCTCAGAGAGAACCTCTAACGTCTTTAGGAAAGGGAAACAAAGGAGAGCAGACATAGGACATGTGTATATGGAGAAGCCATACTGGATCTGCTGTTTTGCATGATACCCTAAAAGTCAATACTTGTTTATTATGTCTGTCTCTGTGAGTGCATGTGTGCCATCGTAGGCGTGTGAAGTTCAGATGACAGCTCTCACGGTGTGGGTTCCTGAGATCAAACTCAGGTCATCAGGTTTGGGAGCAAGTTTTTTTGCCTGCCGAATCATCTCACAGGCCCCTAAAAATGAACAAAATTTAACATTAGGAAATAGCCATCATGTCCCCGTCCAGCA
Source organism: Microtus ochrogaster (assembly GCF_000317375.1). Lineage (NCBI taxonomy): Eukaryota > Metazoa > Chordata > Mammalia > Rodentia > Cricetidae > Microtus > Microtus ochrogaster. Next base: position 2,763,132 of record NC_022012.1, read on the forward strand.
GATTGGAAGGAGTAGTGTCTACATTACAACCTGTTTGTTCACCCCTGTGCTAGACTCTTCATCTAGAAGCTGCTTGGTGGGATAAAAGGGGATTGAACAGAACCCTGTCCACACAACTCACATTCCAAAATTCTACTTCTTGGAATTCTACTTCAAGGAATTTCACTCCTTGTTTGGCAAATGTTTTCTTTCTTTAAATACTTCATCAACTGAGAGGTGGAACTGAGCAGATGAGACGGTCGGGTCGGGGTTAGGAGAAGGAGACGGCGAGGCCGCCGAGGGAAGTCTTCCCTACACACTCTGCCAGTGCCGCGCTCGGGCTGCCCACTCTTGCCCACCCCAGGCAGCATCGGTGAGGAGGAAGTGAGCTCCAGAATCTGTGCAGACATCCAGCTGGGGTTGGGTTTCTGCTCTAGTGCCTGAAAATCTCAGTCCATATAAGAACCTAAGCGTGCACACAGAGCAAGTATCAAAGCACACTGCTGTACCAAACTTTCTCTTGTGTTTGAACAAAGGTTTAAAGTTTTAAACAAATAGAGGATTCGTATATTCTAGCAAATTTTTTTCTTCACACATTCTTTTAAAATTTCTTTGAAGGCACTTTATCTATAATTGGTATAAGGAAAGCATCAAAAGGGAGAATTGACAACATCAAGCTTTCCAAAACTTTACTAGTGGAGTTGTGGTGTGTGTTTGGTAGATTTGCTGTTCTTGGGTCTTACCTGTGCTTGTGAATGAGTAGCTCAGGCTCACTGGTCCTTTTGAAGAAATACTAGACACGCTTAGGTGAGTGATTAGTTAGATGACACTCTGACCCACTGTTCACATGATCCTGGAGGAAAGCAAGGGATGACAACAACTGTGAGTCACTCTGAGGATTTCAGATTCACAGATCCGGTCTAGAGGGCTATAAGAAGTGGACCTTAAGGGAACTTGCAGCGGGGGAGCGGAGTGAAGGCAGCTCTGCTGAAAGGAGCTGGTCACGATGAAGGTCCTCATGCTCTTTACGCTCTTACAGGTTTCTGCCTCTGCAGCCACTCCCAGGAATGAACTAGAATTTGCTGAAGTAAGTACTAACAAGATTGCACTGGTCAAATCTTTACTGATGTTGCAAGTTTTGCAATATTTACTAAATTTGCAAGTTTGTTTTGAAAAGTATGATTTGATTTGAAAAACAGCATAGATAGCTGTTTTTTTTAAGCATTGTTTTTTTCACAGAGGAATATCAAAATGAATGATTGTTTTGAAAGAATATTATTAAATTTGTGAATAATTGTGCTGTCTACAAAAAGCTTTGGGTAAATAATTTTAGCTCAATATAATAGGATCACATTTCTGACAGAGTGTTGTGTTTTCTCTCCTACCACATCTTGTCTTTCATTTGTAATTTAATGTCCATTAATGATGTGGGATTTGGACATGGCTTAATCTTAATAGCCACTTCAAATTCTCATAATAGTTGCAGCAAGCTGCCTCTATGCTCTCTTATCTCACATGTTTATTCGTAAGTGTTTCAAAATAAGATTTGAAAAATCTTACTTTTTATAATTAAGAACATTGAGCTCTTATTTTCTAAAACTGCATACATTCCTTTTTGAGACAGGGTCTGCTGTGTTGTCCAGTCTGGTCTTGAACTCCTGGCCTCAGGTGGCCTTTTGTATTGGCCCAGCAGTTGGCTCTATTTTCTAACATTATTTTTACTTTGAATTTTCCAAGTCTTCCACTGTGTCAAGATTTTCCCCCATACCAGAGACAAACCCAAACCTTCAAGCATGCTAGACAAGTGCTTTGCCACTAAGTTACATCTCCCAGCTAAGTCAACTTTCAATGCCAAACAAAATGGTTTAAGTACCCTAACAACAAAGATTTTGCCACTTACAATGTACCCTTATACACTAGATGTCAAAATGGCTTCTAAAACCCCAGACACAAATCTGAAGAAGCAGAATAATACATAGCTTTTCCACTGGGCTCTTGGGAATCAGACTAATTATTTGTGACATGCTTAAATATCTTAGGAAGTTAAATTTCTTTCTTATAATTGATTGTCTACATAATAATAATGCAGGTTGTAACTAAAATATGTGGTTCAGGAGCACCAGTGTACTGCTGACCATGTTTGCAGGGTCCCAACAGAAACCTGGCTGTGTACAGTGTACAGTGTAACTATGTTCATTACTTGTGTTTTGTTCAGAGGTACTTGAAAAAATATTATGACTTTGATGAGGACAGAATTTCAATGCTAAAATCAAAAGTCAAGAGAAACGTCCTAGAAGAAAAACTCCAGGAAATGCAGCAGTTCTTTGGGCTCGAAGCAACTGGGCAGCTGGACAAGCCTACTCTGAAGATAATGCACACCCCTCGCTGTGGAGTGTCTGACGTGCAGCATCGTGGCGCAGTGCCATTGAGGTCAATATGGAGCAAGCATCACCTCACCTACAGGTAATGTCAGCATCTGACCCAGTGAATTTTTCTTTCCCATGCGTGTGGCTTCGAGAAACCTGAAACATTTAGCTACAGAAAAGTTTTAAGTCTGAGGGTAGTCTCCATGCGGTGTTAACACGAAGGCATTCATTGTTTCCAGGCCGGTGTGATGACTGGGGGAGAAAGCGCTTGTCATACAACCATGATGATCTGAGTTCAGATCCCTAAAAACTAAGGAAAAGCTGTACAGGCGCAGGTGACAGGGATAGGGGAGGCCCAGGGCAGGCTAGACTAGTAGAATCAGGGTCTCCAGTTTGGGTTGAGAGACTCTGTCTCAACAAATAAAGTAGAGTGTGATTGAGGAGGACACCTGAGTCAGCTTCTGGCCTCTGCATGCACGTACACACTATACTCACACCCACACACATATGAACATGCATTACACACAGGCACCCCCACATAATTCATTATCTCTATAAGGAGACTTGCCATCATTTGCTAGTCAATCAGTTCAGAGCAGAGCAGAAAAGCTGCAAACAGAGAATGGATCTGAATTGAATACAGATAAGACAGGAGAAGTATGTAGAATATTAAAGATGGATAAATATGGAATTTGGGCACAATGGGTATTTGTGTTTATGAAACTAAATCCTTCATGATAGTTACCAGTAATTTATTTGATAAACTAAAATATATTTGGATTGATATAAAGTTTTCCGGAGAAAAAATGTTTTGAACTTCAAAAGAGTATTTTTTACCTGGACTGTCAGTATGTGAAGACATTCTTCCTTCAGGTGTGGGTGCAGAACGGAGAGACTAGAAAAGACAAAATTAGCCAGTGGTGTCATGCTTGTCTTTCTATCTTTCTCTAACACAGAATCATTAATTACGCTCCTAACATGAAGCGTGAGGATGTTGACTACGCATTTCAGAAAGCTTTTCAAGTCTGGAGTGATGTGAGTCTTCTGAGATTCAGGAGGATTTATGAAGGCGAGGCTGACATCATGATCCTTTTTGCATTTGGAGGTACACAACCTCCAAATTTACCACACCATGTGATGCTCCCAAGTGCAGCTCTCTTGCCTTTTGACCGATGTAGCTAACTATTGACTTTCTTTTGTTTTAAAAAGCGCATGGAGACCGCAATGCTTTCGATGGAAAAGGTGGTGTACTGGCCCATGCTTTCTACCCTGGACCTGGCATTCAAGGAGATGCACATTTTGATGTGGCAGAAACCTGGAGTAAAAGTTCCTCTCAAGGTAGGAGAAAAAAAGGAAAACTAACCATAACTAGATTTAAGAAAGCTCCTGATTTTGAAAGAATGCATTCTTACAAATTTTTATAGTCTTAACTAATTATTATAATCTTAAATAATATAGTCGGATTGCTCATCTCTAAGTCACATATAAGACTTTATACATTTAGTCCAATTTTTCCTCATTGCAGATCAGAGTTACTGGGTCTGATTATGTTAGAGACCAGCTCTAAGAATCACCAAGATCATATGAGCAAGTTTCGTACTATTAACTCCTGGAAAGACAAAAGCTTCTGGTTGGGCTTTGACCAGTAAAATCTATAAACTTAATGGCAAACAATTCTGTGATTGATTATATACTAACAATTTCTTAGATTCATGATGACCTGGAAAGATATTTATAGAAAATTTACAGATCCTGATGGAGAAGTACAGGCTCATTTGTAGTCTTGGAGCCTTGCATTGTCATGTGATACCATTTTCAGAATGTCCAGACTGTAACTCACTATCCCGTTCAGATAATGGGGAATGAGGTTAACAACTTCTTCTTCTTCTTCTTCTTCTTCTTCTTCTTCTTCTTCTTCTTCTTCTTCTTCTTCTTCTTCTTCTTCTTCTTCTTCTTCTTCTTCTTTCTGCTTCTGCTTCTGCTTCTGCTTCTGCTTCTGCTGCTGCTGCTGCTGCTGCTGCTGCTGCTGCTTCTTCTTCTTCTTCTTCTTCTTCTTCTTCTTCTTCTTCTTCTTCTTCTTCTTCTTCTTCTT
>NC_022012.1:2767668-2782567 GCF_000317375.1 Microtus ochrogaster
TGCTGCTTCTTCTTCTTCTTCTTCTTCTTCTTCTTCTTCTTCTTCTTCTTCTTCTTCTTCTTCTTCTTCTTCTTCTTCTCCTTCTCCTTCTCCCTCTCCCTCTCCCTCTCCCTCTCCTCCTCCTTCTTTTTATTATTATTATTATTGGCAATCCATAGTATAAGAAAATTTAAGTCATCATCTGAATAGCTTTTCTAATATCTTTTGGAAATTCTCAATTATACAATTTATTCTTGTGGAAAACATAGGGAGAAATTCAAGAATATAGTCACTCTGCCCTGAATACCTTCTCTCACTGATTTTTCATGTGATGTATAGCTATATTTTCATATATACCATATCTACCTTCCAGGTAGATACACAGCCTACAGCTTTGACTCTGATACACAGCCTAAAACTTATCAAGTTTTTGATAAGGGCATTTTGAAGACCGCAGAGGTACATGATGCATGATTTAGTACTTGTTGAACTATAAATTCTAAACCAGACAGGTTCCATATGTCTGAGTTTTTTCTGGGGTCATATAGGGGCTGTTTGTAAACTATTCATCAAGTGAGAATGTTTTGGAATCCCAAATGGACCCTAGAAACGTAAGTTGCTCTTGCCTGAAGAGACCAAGTAAAAGCAAGTTTGTGCAAAAATGGGGCCAAAAACATGTACTATTGGCTCCTGGCCTTAATCTTAAAATTGATTTGAGTCTATAATTTTAAGAAGGTGTTTTTGAAAATTCTATCTTTGTGGCCCAGGCTGGCCTTGAACTCAGAGTCCTCTTACATCATCTTTCTGAGTTGGGATATAGACACAGAGCACCACATCCAGTATTGACATATCGTTTTGAACAAGTGTTGAAGAGTTTGATCAGTGCTTGTTTAGTTTCTGTTACAGTGTTGAGTGATATTTTTGATTAAGAAACAAAAAGGACATACAACCTAACAAAAGCACCAGACAGACAGAAAGTCCTGTTTGAAGATCAAGACTAATGGAGCTAATTGTACAAAACATTATGATCTTGAATTCCTAGGCTTAGCCAATCCCACTGTCTTAGCCTCCTGAGTGGTTAGAACAACAGATACAAGCTTTAATTAAGATTTAGAAGCAAGGTGAGCTACCAAATATACCTATGATTTGTGTTATGAAGATTCATGCCAGAATATGTTCCATTTGTCTGGCAATAAATTGATCCATACGTGTAGACAATTTTGGCTCCAAAGGAACATTTTCAGACATTTTTAGTTGAATGCAGAAATGGGGATTCAAACTTCCACAGAGTGGTAAAATATCTGTGACAGAGGACTGCTCTGACAATACTCACCTAACCTACAATGACATCATTGAGACTGAGAAAGGATATTTAAAAACGCAGGGAAATCAGTAAAGGATTCCTAAATGTGACCTCTACTGTGTTAGATGTATTGTTTCCTTTCAAATAACAAGGCTGGAGAAATGGCTCAGAAGTTAAGAGAGCACACTGGGCTCTATTCCCAGGACCCAGGTCAGACAGCTCACAGTGGCCTGTGACACTAACCCCAGGCAGATAGCAACATCTGCCCTCTGTAGGTACCTGCACTCACGTGACACAGCACATTCACAATGGGATGACATTCAGCCACTTAAGGCTGGACTCCTCTCATGGGGATGGGACCAGGCCGCATGTAAAAGGTCAGGCATAGGAAGATGAGAACCCCATTATCTTGTTCATCTTGAGACACGAGAAAAGTTAATCTCATAAATGTTGAGAGCAGAATTGTGGGTACCTGATGAAGAAGAGCAAAGGGAGTTGGGTGGGTAATGGCTGATGCACTAGTAATAAGTCACAGTTAGGAACATGGAGTCCTAGTCTTGAAACTGCGGCACAACAATACAACTGTAGACAATAGTAGTGTACTATTTACTTCAAAAGGCTGGAAGAAAGGATTTTGAGTATTTTTACCACAGATACACAGTACATACCCTATCTTGAACATTATACAATAAGTGTAGGCATCAAAACATCACATGGCACCTTATAAACATGTACAGTTTCTTGTGTGAGTTAAATAGAAAGTGATAAAGCCCACAGCTTTATTCTTTCACCTTCTTGCTTCTTAGGTACCAATCTGTTCCTTGTTGCTGTTCATGAGCTTGGCCATTCCTTGGGGCTGCATCATTCCAACAATCCAAACTCAGTCATGTACCCCAGCTATGGTTTCCTTGACCCCAACACATTCCGCCTCTCTGATGATGACATAAGTAGCATTCAGTCCCTCTATGGTAAGTTGAACCTCATAATTTGCCATACAGTGCCATGCATTTTTATGAATAATCTCTCATATCTACATTTGGAAATTTTACTGTTTTGTTGCACACCCTGTGAGATAAGCTACACAGACCCTGTCTTCATTTGCCCTCACATCTGGGACGTTTCCTAACAGTGCCACCACTGCTCTGTTGGCAGGGCTTCCAGAGGAAGTAAATTCAAGTATTCTCTTCTGTGATGCTGTAACTAAGAGGGACAAAGTCCTCGGGACATACTTCTCATGAAGTTCATAGGAAACATGACTGCTTTGTATTTTCCTTTAAGGAACAGAATATTTAAAAAGAATAGCTATTCCTCCTACAGAATTCCCAGAGTCAAAATGTCTTTTTAGGAGCTCCAGTAAGAAGCCCACCCACGATGCGTCCTGAGCGTCGCATGCCAATGATCTGCCGGCAGCGCCCGAGCTTTGATGCGGTCACCACAGTGGGAGATAAAATCTTCTTCTTTAAAGATTGGTATGGTTATTTTCCTATCTAATCAATGCTATAGGCTGTGGGGTTAGATTTGGTAGCTTTTGTTTTTGTTTGTTTGTTGCCAGAAGGTATTTGGAAGAATGTAGATCAAATTTGTGTGGCAGGAACTTGGACTGGTTCTCAAGTTTTGGAGAGATCTTAGATTTTTTGAAGTAGAGAATTATGTGATACTGTTTGTGTGACTAGGAAGCTAATGTGTGAAAAAGTTAAATTTGTAGTAGGATCTGACTGGGGAATTAAAAGACAGGAAGTTGAGAAGCCCAGGTTGAAAAGGATGCGGTATCAGGTATTGGGGAGATGGTTCTGCTGGCAAAGTATAAGATGTTCAAACAAGAGGACCTAAGATCAATCCCCACCCCCACATAGACGCATTCAGGGGCAGCTGCATGGACTGTGAAATCCCAGTGTGCAGCAGAGGAAAGCAGACTCACTGGGGCTTGTGCAGTCTAACAGAACCCAAAAGCGCCAGGCTTAATGAAAACAAACAAAAGAAAAAAAAAAAAGAAAACACACTTAGCAGCCAAAATGAATAATAAACAGTGTGTTCCTCAGACTGGATTCTGTAATACTGGCTGTAAGTCAAGTTTTCTCACTTGTTTATGTTATCAACTTCTGAACTGGAATGGCATAGGTGTTTTTAGAAATTCGTAAGGGAAATATTTCAGTAATCAATTTAAATTCTAACCTTTTTTATACTGTATTTGGACTTTTATTTAAATGTATTATTATAGTTCTATAATCCAAAATCCCCTTAGTCTGTGTTTTATGACGGTTAAGGATTTTATCTAGAGTTTTTCTTTCCTGTACAACCTTTTTATACAAAAGATCTTTAAAACATAGACTTTTTATTTTAAAAAAAAGATAAGGGGGAATGGGTGAGGAAGACACCTCAAGTGCACACATGTACACAAACATATCCATATACATAAACACCTACATACATATACACAAACACCCATATACATAAACACCTACACATGCACACATACATAAACACATACATACCACACAAATATGCACATACATATACACACTTAAATATATACAGACAATACACGTATACATATGCACATATATACACACATACAAATATACACACATGCATATATACATATGTACATAATACACACATGTATCCACACATGCACAGAAATTAAGACCCTAAAAGCTTCCTATGTAGACCTCTTTTTGTACATGGAGAACTCCAGAATGGTTCCCAGTTTCCGTGTTGGAGCAGAGATGGAGACAGAGGCTGGGTTGGGGGAGGTCAATGGGGAAGCTAATGTGTGGGAGGGAGGATGGATGCTCCTGAGATTGTAAAACAGCAACTTCTTCCATTTACAAAACCAGCTAGCCAGTTGGGAGACTATACTAGAATCTTAGATCCCTGGAGTCCAGACTCTGAATTTATTTATTTATTTTGGTTTCCTGTTTAATCAGTGTCACACCAGAATTGATTAAGGCTCTCTTTCAGGGTGCTCTCATACAGACACTTATGGAATAAAGTGTGAGAATCAATACTGAATCATTTCACAAGTTCCCATTTGTATTTTGAAGGAGTCTACAACAATTTTCACATATATTAAATGCATTTCATGTCAGGTTCTTCTGGTGGACACGACCTGGGAGTCTAGCGTCCAATATCACTTCAATTTCTTCCATGTGGCCAAGTGTCCCATCTGGTATCCAAGCTGCTTATGAAATTGAAAGCAGAAATCAACTATTTCTTTTTAAAGGTAACACCAATGCTTGGTTCTGCCACTGAGAACACGGTAGAAAAAGGTACCTCTTTTTATAATTAGATATTAAAAACAGACTGTGGACTTCGGTAATCATGTCTCTAGATGATAAGTTAACAGTTTATATAAAAGCTCAAGTATACAAGAAATATACTCAGCCTTTGGGATAGATGTGTGGAATATAAGATAATGGTACTTAAACGTATCCAAACCGCAGAGCCACAGGAGGTAAAAAAAATGAGTGAGAACAAAAACAGGGTGGGTTGATATTACTCAGTGACAGAGAACCTGCTTAGCATGGATGGAGTCTCAGATTCATCCCCACCCCCACCCCCGCCCCAGCCAGCACAAAAATTAAAATGAGTATTAGAACACTGCACAAGAGAGATGCTTTACAGTAAGTCAGTGTTTTTAAGTTTTAGTTTTTGGTGCAATTCTGTTGTGCCCTTTGTCTTCGTCTTCGTAGATGACAAGTACTGGTTAATAAGCAACTTAGCACCAGAGCCAAGCTATCCCAGAAGCATATACACTCTGGGATTGCCCACGTCAGTGAAGAGGATAGATGCAGCCACCTTCGACCCATCTCGCCAGAAGGTTTTCTTCTTTGCGGATAAGCAGTATTGGAGGTGAGTTACAGTGGCATCTTCTCTGTGAAAGCCTCAAATGCCTTTGTCTTTCTTGGGAGAGAGCACAGAGAATATGGATGTAAAGTAGTCACTGCCCACCTGGTTCTTTTCTCCAGGTTTCTGATATAATTTAATTTTGGAGTGTGTCTGGGCTCCAGGACTCCTTCTCATAACTGGTGGACCCAGAAGACAAAGTGAGGAAGCGGCCCTTTGAGTGGCAGGGTGCCAGCAGGCCAGATGCCCTCCACTGCTAGTCTGGTGGTCTCACTCCCCTAACGCTGAAGAAGGGGGATCATCCCTGCCCTCTGCTGAGGAAAAGTCAGGAGCCACATCGTTTACATGTTTGACATAAGACATAACAGAATATACTAAGAGAGTAAACCTCTATGTTTTCTTGAATATTTAAAATTCAACATCTAATTTCAACTGAATGCCATACATTTGTGACAACTTTAGCTTCATTTGAAAAATAGGACTTGTAATTTCACCAAATTAAACTTCCTGGAGAGGTGACAAACAGGACTAATTTGTTGTAATTTGACATTCTTAAAAATTTGTCTAACTACTGGCTCCCTTTTACCCTTCTAACTGACCAAAGTATTTCCTTTTCCTAAATACCAGAGGGCCGGGGCGAGCCCGTAATGGCTGGAGAGCTAAACTGAGTGGAAAATAAGACAGAAGCAAGTTCAGTTGTCACATGGAAGTCTAGAGAAAATTGACTCTTTCTTTTCTCTCAGAAGGAGAAGATACTTTATGGAAATCTAGGACCTCGCTCTCCAGCGTGGATGTGATGTGTTTGACTATTTGTTTTTCTTTAACATGGATGTTCAAAACCCATTGATGCCATGGCCCTTAAGACCCCTTCTTTTCACCATGGGAGAAAATAATTGATATTGCTAGAAAGGATTTGCAAAAATGAGGACAGGCAACTAAGATATTGGGCCAGCGAAGGCTGTTACATTTCAAGCCCTTATCAATGCCGGGTGGCATGGGAAGGGACTGAGGAGCCGGGAGAGCTCTGACTAGAGTCATGGTCCAAGTTTTGAGTCCTGTGATAACCTAGGGAAAATCATCGAACTTTAGGTCTTTGCAGTTTTCATCGCTACATTTAGAATACTTTCAGGAAAGATGAGCGGGTGCTTCGTGTTATGACGCTCTTCTCACTGTGGTCCTTCCACAGGTATGATGTGGCGCAACAGGCCATGGACCCGACTTATCCCAGACTCATCTCCACACACTTCTCAGGAGTTGGTCCTAAAGTTAGTGCAGTCTTCTATTTCAAACGTAAGTAGACTGGGAAAATATCGGAAATCACATTTTCAAGTACGAAAATGCAGCCTGGGATCCAGCATGGGTGCAGCACGCTCCAGCCTGTGGTATGAATATGTTCAACTTCAGCCTGAGCAAACTGGCCTGTTGGCGTCACAGAGCAGTGGTCCAGCCCACATGGTGTGGGATGAGCTGTATGACGCATTTAACAAGAATAAAAACCCTCGTTTTGTTCGTTATCCTCTCCTACTGAGTGGACGAAGATTTATAAACAAATCCGAGTTCACCCTGGCCTTTTCCTCCTTAAAGATCCTTGTGTGCCTGACCTAGACCCTGTGTCCTCTCCTAAGACTGGCCTGCTGGAGGGGAACATCAGAGCAGGGTGCACTGCCAAGGATCCCCAACACTGACATCACAAACCACACCTTTTGTAGTCTAGATTACCTTTAAAAAACAGCTCTAGGTTTTAAAGGAACACAAGGTAAGAGTTAAAGAATTGAATTTGTTCCCATTTTAGGATACTACTACATCTTCCAAGGAGCCACACAACTGGAATATGACCCCCAGTGGCATCGAGTCAAAAAAAGGATGAAGAGTACCAGCTGGTTTGGGTGTTAGGAAGGATGCAGTCAAGGGTGCTTGTCAGTGCAATAAGTACATATCACATATTCGCCATGGACTACATGCCAGTAATGTAACAGGAAACGACCACAGATAACTGTTTATACAGAAAAATGCTTTTACAAAAGTTATCCTCTTTTGATAAAATTTTCAGTTGATCCTCTTCTTAATTTTGAACAAATATCTTCAAAGGCCTCCAGGTTCCCCACTTATAGGTTGTTTTTTTTGTTTAACAACCATCAAGTGGGAAAATTAGAATGACTTCTCTGTCTTCACTGAAATTTATTTATTAAAAATAATTTTTTAAAAAGTATTTGGCTTTTGATTTTTTTTCTTTAAAAATATTGTGTGTATGTGTGTGTATTTGACTTCATGTATGTATATGTACCACATGTGTGCAGTGCTGGTAGAGGCCAGAAGAGGGTATCAGATCCCTAGAAACTGGGGTTACAGATAGTTATGAGGAGTCTTTTGGGTGCTGGGATTGAAACTATATCCTTGGGGAAATTAGCCTGTGCTCTTAACCTCTGTGTCATCTTTTGGTCCTTGTTTTTAATATCTTTCTTGAAAAACCAGAACGAATTTTGAAAATAACTCTGGCTTCTGCTGTGAAATAATACTTTTGTACCCTGAAAAGATTTGTCACTTGCATTGGTTTAATAAAACACGGATTGGCCAGGTAGGAAATATAGGCAGGGTGACTGGACTAAAAGAATTCTGGGAAGAGGAAAGGCAGAGACACAGTCACCAGCCAGACACAGAGGAAGCAGGATGAAAGTACCTCACTGATAAAAGGTACCAAGCCATGTGGCTAAACATAGACAAGAATTATGGGTTAATTTAAGTTGTAAGAGCTAGCTAATAATAAGCCTGAGTTAATAGACCAAACAGTTTATAATTAATATAAGCGTCTGTGTGTTCCTTTGGGACTGTGCAGGACAGAAACGTCTATCTACAAATGGTGCCCAAATGTTTGGTAAGAATTTCCACACAAAGTTTGAGAAATCTTAAAAGAAAGGATTCTAGCTAGACAGGAACAGAGTCAAGCACAGCTTCTTGGTAACCATTTTTTTTTCCAAGTAGGCTCTGTTTGCTGTCAGTGACTCAGCATTAGGAGCAAAAACTACATGGTAGCTCTTTTAAGAGGCACTGTCACCAAACACTTAAATATTGTCTATGAGCAGTCAGTGACATGCTTCTTGGTGGTGGGATAGACCTAGAAACTCCACAGAGTTGTGGCAGTAAATGTGGCTCCCAGCAATGCTTCTACCATGAAGCTAGATCCTCAGGAAGTCAAGGAATGGACCAAGCCAGTCACCAAAGCCCACAGCTTTTTTTCTAGCCTTACTGCTTAGCAGACTACAGACTCATGTGCTAAGAAAAGAAAGATGTACAGTAAAGATAGATTCAGATGAAAAAAAGCCTCTAAATGGTTTACAGTGTGCTTAAAAATATATGTAGACTTGGGAAAGAAAATAAAAAGGACAGAGAAAATCTTTAAAAACAAAAAGAAAGAAATAGAGCAGCTGGGTATGGTGGCACACACCTTTAATTCCAGCACTTTGGAGACAGAGGCAGGTGGATCTCTGTGAGTTTGAGGACAGTCTGATCTACAGAGTGAGTTCCAGAGATACACAGAGAAACCCTGTGTCAAAAATTAAAAAATAAAAGAGTAAAAAGTCAGCCACATAAAGATAGAAAATGCACAGAAAATCTGGATCTTGTATCTTATTGTGTTGTATTTGAATAGTTTGACTTCTAAGAAAGAAACAACAGCTGACAAAAGACATTTGATTATAAATGCTGCTGGATTAATCTAATTTACATATTTTGAAAATACCTTGACTTAAGTCAAAAGATATGTTACCTCAGAGAAGAGGTTTTGCTTTTGTTTCAACAGGAAATGAGAGGCTGTGGATATATTCTGAGTTAAGAAAAATAAGGATTGATTGAGGAAGACCCCCTGAAAAATCTCCAATAGGAATGGATGGCCCAGATTATCCAATGTTTCAGAGCACCTCTATTGCAGTTTCCTCTAAGTTCTACATCCAGAACAACCTTAAGAATGTTGGCTGAGATGATTCAAAATCATACAATGCAACAGTCAGGACTATACCATAATCCTAAATTTTCTTTGGGTCCCCATAAGATGATCAGTGCCCCCAGTCATCAGGAAGTAGCCTACAAAACTATGCCCACATTCTCAAAAAATTGGATTATAGATGTTTGTCTTTGTTTAGAGTGTTGGTTATAAGTTGTTATGGAAAATGGTCAGGGGAAAAGTTAAAAAAAAGGAGAATAGATTCAGGGGTCTTGTTTTGAAAAGAAAAAAGGGGAGCTACATTGGTTTAATAAAATGCTGATCGGCCAGCAGCCAGGCAGGAAGTATAGGCAGGGAGACTGACTAAAAGAGTTCTGGGAAGAGGAAAGGCAGAGACACAGTCACCAGCCAGACACAGAGGAAGCAAGATGAGAATGCTTCACTGATAAAAGGTACCAAGCCACATGGTTAAACATAGACAAGAATTCTTGGTGAATTAAAGTTGTAAGAGCTGATTAATAATAAGCCTGAGTTAATAACACAAACAGTTTATAACTAATATAAGCATCTGTGTGTTTCTTTGGGACAGAACAGCTCCAGGACTGAGTGGAACAGAAACTTCTGTTTACAGGCTTCCAAATAAAGTCTTTTTTGTGACTGTACCAAGAGTTAATAGAGATGTGACATCTACAAAAGTTGGAGCTTCAAGTCCTTTGATCAATTGTGTGAGGACACCCGTTTAATCCTAAGATAAGAAAACATCTTCTAGCCTGCACATAACCCCAAGAATAACTGTAGCATATAACCAGAGGACTAAGAGGAGAAAGGATGAAGTGGATTTCCCTTCTTGTTAGATTCTTGCACATCGGAGAATAGGCTGAGCCACTGCTGAGCGATCTTACAGGATGTTAAATCTAAGCCTTCTTAACAACAGGAAGAAATGTGTGTGACTAGCACACACCTCTAAGTTTGTTGTGGGGAAGAGCCCCTCACGCCTGTGTCCTGGCCTTCTAACAGTTTCCCATATTGCCTTGATATTTAAACTCCCTATCTGATGCACTGTGCATGCTGTAGAACTTTCCATTAAAGCTTATGGGTTTGTGAAATATGTTCAATCCTAAAACTGACTGGTGTCACTATCCAGATACAGAAACATCTCCACAGCGATGCTTATCTGATCATATTTGAAGAGTGAAGTCGAAGGGATGAGGGGAAGCCACTCCTAGCCTTCATGTCTCAGACATTGTGAGCAAAGATCTTCATTATCAACTTGATGGGGTCTGGGATCGTATAAGAGACGTATGAGGTCTGTCCAGAGCAGTATGGTGGGCTGGTGCGTTAGAACTCACCCATAATGGGCAGGGCAGCACTTTGCCCTTGTGAGGATAGATGCCTAAACTCTGGTTGTGAGTTTGCTTTCCGTGTTCATAATGCCTCTGTCCAAACTATTACCCAGGGACTTTAACAGAATTCCTTAGCCACCATCAAGGTACTCTGCACAGTATTGTCCCTGAACAGGGAGCTCATTTCACAGTCGAAGTAGAGTAGCCATAGGCTTATGTTCACGTTCATGGAATTCGCTGGTCTGATCATGTTCCACACAGTTCTGACCCAGTTGGCCTGAAGAATACTTTTTCTGTTCAGTGTTAGAGGGCCCTGTGTGTGCTAACAAAGCACTCTCCCTTTAAGCTATATCCTAGCTGTTAAGATTCTGAAAGAGTTGATGTTGTCAGTTTGGTGTTAGTGTTTCTTTAAACTCTAAACAACTAAGGGTGTCAGTTGCTGCTTTTTTGAAAAAGGATATTTTGATTGTCCTTATTCTGCCACCCTAGGCAATATGGCTCTTAAGTTACTAATTTTAGTCTTGATAGCAAAAAATATTTAAAACCCTAAATTGGTACTACTATTTGCCCATTAACATTGTCAAAATAGTTATTTCAAAAACATATTATTTATATTAAAATGTGATTTAACAGGCTCAATAGCTAAAATATTTTCTTAACTCTTCTAGGACAAATGTTTTCTGAGGTAACCTGACAAATAAAAGCTCTTTAAAGTCTTGATGACTTTAAAGAATAGAACTGGCCATGGACCAATTGTGAGAACTTCCTATTAATAGGTGGATTTTGGTTTTATTAATTTAAAAATTCTAACATGATCTTTATTTAAAGGCACCTTTGCCACTTTCTAAGACCATCTCTGCTGGAGCATGACTATCTTTGTTTGGTTTGGTTTGGTTTTGGTTTTTCGAGGCAGAGTTTCTTTTTTTTTTTTTCTTTTTTTCTATTAAGAATTTTTAAAATAAAATATTTTCTCATTTTACATAGCCATCCCACCCCTAATCCCTCCCCTCCTCCTGCTTCCTCCACCTTCTTCCACCCCACTTCATCATCCACTCCTCAGAGAGGGTAAGGCTTCCCATGGGAAGTCAACAAAATCTGACACTTCACTTGGAGGCAGGACCAAGGCCTCCCCTGTGTATCTAGACTGAGCAAGATGTCCCTCCAAAAAGACTGTGCTCCTACATGCCAGTTCAAGCACTAGGGATAAAGCCTGGTGCCACTGCCAGTGGCCCCACAGACTATTCAAGCCTCACAACTGTCCCCCACATTCAGTGGGCCGACCTTGGTCCTATGCAGGTTCCCCCACTATCAGTCCAGAGTCAGTGAGCTCTCACTAGCTCAGGTCAGCTGTTTCTGTGGGCATCACCATCATGGCCTTGACCCCTTTGCTCATATTATCACCCCCCCCTTGGGTTGTGGACTCAGGTAGCTCGGCCCAGGGTTCACTGTAGATCTCTGTTTCTGCTTCCATTAGTTTCTGGTTGAAGGTTCTATGATGACAATTAGTTAATTAATCAGTCTGATTATAGGAGTCGAGACAGGGCTTCTCTGTGTAGCTTTGGAGCTTGTCCTAGAACTAGCTCTGTAGACCAGGTTGGCCTCGAACTCACAGAGATCCTCCTGCCTCTGCCTCCAGAATGCTGGGATTAAAGGCGTGCGCCACTACCATCTGGCTTATTTTTATGGTTTTTAAGACATTGTATATGTCTTCAAGCTTTACTTTTTACTTTTACAAAGTCTAAAATGTTTTCAAATGAGCTCTCTTTGTGATGCATTTTTTAATCATTTGATAATCTCCTTCTGAGACTCTAATAAAAAAATCCTTCTTCATTGTAGCCCTTATTCTTTCAAGTGCTCTTCTGGGTCTTGGTTTTATAGTACTCCGGTTTTCCGTGGACCAGTTCTCAGGTCTGTCTTCAAGCTGAGCAGCAGTCTCTTCACCTGCTTGAATTTATGCGACCGTGTATGTAGTACCTGAAGAGGTCAGAAGAGGGCATCAGATCCCCTGGGACCTGTGAAGGGCTGGGAACCGAACTCCAGCCTTCCCTTAACTTTGAGCGTCTTTGCAGCTCTGTGATCAACTGTTTAGCCCGTTCATTCTGGCTTTACATTTGAGCCAAGAAGTGATAATTCCAAACTTCCCACTTGATTTGTTTTCAAAATGGACTGGTCATGACTTACTTTCTTGTTACCTGATCATTTTTGTGATTTTTCTCTCTTACCTTTTTTTTTTGTTTTTGGTTTTTTTCGAGACAGGGTTTCTCCGTGGTTTTGAAGCCTGTCCTGGAACTTCTCTTTTACCTTTTTATATTTTAAATTCCCCATTATCTGGTAAGGATTTGATGATTTTAACATTAAGAGACCTTGTATATTGAAGCTCAATGTTTGCTTTCCAAGGGCTTTTACTGGTAGACTCTCACCCCATTGTGCCGTAGGGAAGCTGTGTGAGCTCATTTTAAACAGTGTTTTCTGAGACACGCTCTTTCTAGGAGTTTAGACCAGCCTTATGCTTATGCCGACCCACCTGCCTCATCCTCAGGAGTGCTAGGATTACAGCTGTGCGCCTTTGTGCCCCGCTGAGCTTTTCTTTATCCTTAACACTGCTTCCCATAAGAATCTGGATTTTTTTTTTTCACTAGAGACTGAGACTGTCTGGCCTCTTTTAAAAATCGGTGGTAAAAAGCTTAACCACAGTATCTTTCCCTAACTTTCAAGTTGTTCAAGTTCAGGATCCCCAAAGTCCTTTGCTACAAGCTTCACCCTGGGGGGATTTCCCTTTCTCCTTGGCTGGCTACTCACTAACTTAATCCAACTTCAATTCACGTGGTGTGCGAGTATGTGTTCCTGCAGGTTTATGTGTGCCTGTGCAGAGGAACCAGGAAAGCCCCCAAGACTTCCACAATCGCCATCAAGCCCGGTTTTCTGTAGCAGGGCCGTTCAGAGTGCACCATCTGCTATGCTGCACAGAAGTAAGAGGTTGAGAGGTAAAGTGAACGCTTTACCTTTACAGCGACTGATGGCACAGAGGCCCACAGCAATAATAAATTAGAAGATCCTTTCGTGGCTCACCGTGAAGCGGTAGGAAAGTTAGTTGACCTCACGTAATAATTATGGTCTGAGAACTGCCACAATGACGTCCCTGAAACCTGGTAGGGACTCAACCGGGGTTTGTCTCTCCCCATTTAAACTGCTCCTTGATCCACAGTGTTTCTGCTCCCCTCCTTCCGTAGTGGCATCAGCTGTCAACTCGACACAGCTTAGAACTAACTGGGGGTGGGAGGGTCTCTATTGAATAACTTTTTACCAGCTGAGTTCACACACATATCTTCACTGTTAACTTACTGTGGTGGGCAGCACCATTCCCTGGACTACATAAGGATAATATCTGAGCGTGAACCCGAGCAATCCCAAGAACAAGCTGGTGAGCATTGTCCTTCATGTCTCTACAGCAGATTCTTGCCTGAGTCCCTCAGAGATGGACTGTAATCTGAAAATGTAAGCCAAAGAGACCCTTCCCTCCCCAAGGTGCTTTTAGTTAAAGTGTTTTGTTATAGCAAGAGAACGAAACCAGAACATCTCCTCTGCTGGTACATTTATCACCTTAGAAATGGCTTTCATTTGTGGGGAAGGCAGCCAGGTGTTCCCTCCATCATTTCCCTCATGACAGGCTACTCCAGATCACCCAAAATTTAGGAATCGTTACCATGATTTTTATTCTTCCAGATACTGATTTAAATAATGGTTATTATTTTCTAGGGATATATATATCCCTATATTATATATATTATTATATATATATTATTTAATATATATCTTCCATTATACACATCAAATTCATAGGATTAGTATTTTATGACCACGTTAAGAATGAAGAAAAAGACAGAAGAAATAAGCAATTCATTTAATTACTTCATTTAATTTACTTAATTCATTTACAGCTACAAAGTCTGGAAACTGGGATTCAGGCTGAAGCCTTTAATCCCTAAACCCATGTTCTTTTTTATTACTCTTTAGCTGTTTCAACTGACAGTCATTTAGGTAACAAGGAGCACGCTCCATTTGTTAGGCACACAATAAAATAACTCCTGAGTGACCCACCTCCAAAGTCCTGGTCCTTCTCCATCTTTTGGGAGCAGTTACAGTCCCTTAAACATCCTCAGAGTACTGTGTATGCAAGCGAGGGCTGTGAAAACACCCTGAGACGTCTACTTTTGTTTTATTTTGTTTTGGGGTTTCTCTGTGTACCCTGGCAGTCCTGGAACTGGCTTTGTAGACAAGGCTGGCCTCAAACTCACTGATTTCCTTTGGCCTCTGCCCCCCAAGTACTGGGCAAGTAATAGGCATGTTTCACCACCGCCCTGCGAGACTTCTGCAAATCTTAGTGTGGACAGATTTTGCTTTGAGCTGCCAGCTCACAAAAAAATGACACATATACTAATTATTAAATATGAAAGCTTGGCCTTAGCTTAGGCTTGTTTTTTTTTTTTTTTT
>NC_022012.1:2783486-2788981 GCF_000317375.1 Microtus ochrogaster
AAAGCATGTGCTAGATCACAAAGGTGTGAAACCTCCACCGCCCTGTAAAGCATGTGCTAGATCACAAAGGTGTGGAGTTGGTTCTGTGTGCGAGTCCGATGCTCAATGTGAATTTTGTTGAAAAGCATCAGGGAGCTCAAGCACAGCAAAACTTTAAAGACTTGTCTCGGATTTGGACCTCCGGCTGATCTTTGAGAGGCCAGAGTCTTGGTGTGCTTGTGAATATTTGCTAGCATATGTTCTAGCCGGGTCACTCTGGGTACCAAGAGGAGGAAGATGCTGGGCAGAAGAACTGGGCTTGGAAATGGGATAGGAGACTCTGAAAAGCAGAAAGGTCATGGGAGGCACCCCCTAAGTTGAGGACTTAGTCCCCCAAGTTGAGGACTATCCGATATCGAGCCTAGAGACAGAGCTGAGGTCAGGCTTTTCTTTTGAATCGCCCCTCTGCATACATGTTCCGTGGAACCTGCCAGAGGTTGGCCCTGGCCTTTCACCGTGTTTCTGGCAGGGCCTCTACTCTGCCAACCCAGTTAGACTTCAAACTCTGGGGGATTCTCTTGTTTCTGCCTCCCACCTCGACACGAGACTTCTGGGATTACAGACATACATATTATCACACTTGCCTTCTGTGTGAGTTCTGCAGATCCACACTTAGGTCCTCACACCCGCTTGACAAGCACTTATCCATGAAACCATCTCACCAGTCACAGCATTCAGTTTCTCAGAATGTGAACATCTAGACAATAAAATGCAGCGTATATCTGGGTTAAACACTATTAACAGAATGCATGAAGGATTTGGATTAATTAAAAAAATGCAGCAATCTCTATTTTTGTTTGTTTGGGGTTTGACTGTAAAATATTGTGATAATAGATTAGAATAAACACTTTAACACTTTCTGATCTTCGGTGTCTCGATCTGTAAAATGGGCATACTAGTGTTACCTTGCAATGTAGGTTACATTGCACATAATCTGTGCAGTGTGTCAGACACATACTAAGTGATTGGAACCTGCCTTCGTTTCTTCCATTCTTTCCTTCCTTTATATTTTGAAACAGGGTCTCATGTATATCCAAAACTGACTTTAAGCCAGCTTTGTATCTTAAATGTGTGATTCTTCTGCTTCCATCTACCAAGCGGTGGGATTATAAGCATATATCCATCACCATGCCTGATCTATGCAGTGCTGGAGATCAAAACCAGGGATTCACGGAGCTAGGCAGGCACCCAACAGCTGAGCAGCAGCTGCAGTACCTGGGCATTCCCGGAGCTAGGCAGGCACCCCGCCAGCTGAGCAGCACCTGGGCACTCATGGAGCTAGGCAGGCACCCACCAGCTGAGCAGCAGCTGCAGTACCTGGGCATTCCCGGAGGTAGGCAGGCACCCCGCCAACTGAGCAGCACCTGGGCACTCACGGAGCTAGGCAGGCACCCACCAGCTGAGCAGCAGCTGCAGCACTTTTTTCTTTTTTCTCAAAGACTAATTGTGCCGTGTGTATTTTATGAACATATTACATTCTTAGAAAAGACCTCGAGTCTTCTGTCACTGGAAATGTTACTGTATGACGAATGTTCTGGCCCTGGTCTGCTCCTTTCCACAGTGTGGTTTAATGAGGAACATGCTGACACACATCAGCACACTGGCATTTTGAGAGCAAGCTTTGCCTCGGGAAACATCCAAGCCTAATTTTGGATGATCCCACAACTCAAACTTCCATCTGTCATTCTTATATAACGTGATCTATCCAAAGGATGTGTCACTATTAACAAAGTCATGACTCAAAAGAAGA
Source organism: Microtus ochrogaster (assembly GCF_000317375.1). Taxonomy (NCBI): domain Eukaryota; kingdom Metazoa; phylum Chordata; class Mammalia; order Rodentia; family Cricetidae; genus Microtus; species Microtus ochrogaster. The sequence goes on from NC_022012.1 coordinate 2,785,276, forward strand.
CAAGATTTTCTCAGAACAGTGACAAGGAACATAACTCACAGTCACAGATTTTTCATACAATGAACAGTACTAATAGAGGTGTTTGAGAAAGAAAATAAAAACGTAAAAACTAATCCCTATACTAAGGCAATTATGAATTACATTTAAAGTTTTAATGTGGTCACTCAGTCAAGGGAGTGTCCTGGGCTTCTATGGAGGTCAGGGGTGAAAACTGTGGAGTTGGTAGACAGTATTTCCAGGGGGAGTCTGGTGCACGGAGACAATGTCAAGGGTGTAGTAGAAGTTTGATCTCCAGTCTATAGCAACATTCCAAGTAAACCAATCTCTTTATGTAGAATAAAAACTACCATGTATGGCCAGGCTCTCCAGAAGGCGGACTGTTAACAACACAGCACTTTGGGATTGGTAAATGACAATCACTTCCATCAGTTGCCTTCAGGTGGCCAGGACTTTTTGTTCCACCTTTCAACTTAGGAACAACAAATAAAAGCACTAAATATGAACACCAAGCCACTAATAAAGGGTTCTACATGTCCAAGTGACCTGCCTACAACTCTTCCTGCCACCCCCTAGTCAGGACGGTCTGATGCCCCCTTTTCTCTCTGTCTGAAGGGTTTGAAGCCCCCATTTTCCTACTATGAAGTTCCTGTCTGGCGCATTTATCATGAGCTACTGTGGACCATGACGCAATTACAGCTTATAGCAATTGATAATTCTGAGGAAAACCCCTCCGAGAAATTATTCTCAGATGGAGGAGCCCTGCCTGGCAGAGCTGCAGGCCACTGACTCTGAAAACTGCTGCTTTCATCTGGAATTCGCTTGTGCAGTAGCAGCTGTGATAGCTCCTATCACCGCGCAGGCTCACGTAATGCGTCCATGTAGTCTCTGCAGGCTCACGTAATGCGTCCATGTAGTCTCATGATTGCCTCTCAGTCTTATGGGCACACACATTTGTGGGTGGTCAAAAGGATGACTTCTCTCTACGCTATGTTCTCCACAGTGAGAAACTAAGAAGCCTGGTCCCTATCATTAGCCTTACTGACAGAGCAAGCTGGCCAGACGTGCGTCCTTCTGGACAGAACAGTGAACGTAACTTATGTAACTTTCACAGATTTTATTTATGAAATTGCAGGTGTCCAGCCTTGTAGGATCTAAGCCCTTCAGAGGATTTATGATGAATTAGGGCAGTATTGCAGGTTGTTCTGTCTTAGTCCTTTAAGAGACTAAGCACCTACCTGACTAACCACATCTAAATATTATTAATCACACTTTAGAAATGTAAGATAATGTATGTATTATTTGCCTTTTCCTTAGGACTTTCAATGGTTTAGTTTTTCTCCCTTTGACACTTTTAGTGGCCCCTTTAAAAGACAGCTGGGCCCTCCTCACAGCTGCAGCTGTGGTTAGCTGGTTAACTGCAAACTAGCTGATAAATTTGCTGCTTATCTTCAAAGAATGCCTGTGTCCTAAGGATTTTCCATATAGCTTTTTAAAATCGCTATCTAGTTACAAATGAATGGGGAGATACACAGACACACATACACTTTATATCACTCCTTTTCTCTATTAATTCTTTTAATTTATATTTCCATTCTCCAGATTGTGTGTATATGTATAATGTATATGTCTATACCTGCAAATTGTACACACACAAGAAATATATACTTTTTGAAAAGACATCTTGTTATGTAGCCTGGATAGGCCTTGAACTCACAATCTTCCCTCCCCAGCCGCCTGCTGCACGACCATCACTACTTGAGATTATCTGTGCTGCACACCAGTTCAACAACCCCTAAATGAGTCACCTTGACTGTCTTCTCATTTCGAGTCACTTCAATCCTCACACAGACACAGCTGGGATGCCACCTATCTGACCAGGAAACTGGAAACAGGAAACTTCAGTCTGAAAGGTAACTGATTAGCAATCATAGAATTGGAAACAAGGCTGCTCGCTTTTGGAATGAACTCCCCCATTAGCAAAGGGAACAATGAAGTTGTATCAGCTAGAAGACCAGGGGCCTGCTCCTGATTGTCTTAGACAACAGCTCAGCAACTGTTGGTTTCAGAAGCAGACAGACACCTCAATCCTTACAGGAGGTGAGACCCACTGTTCACCATCAACTAGAAAGCAACAAATCAGTGTCTCCCCTGAGTGACTATCACTTGTAGAAAAGAAATATGGTGGCTCTTGATTTTCTTGTTTAGGATATCTGTCTCACATAGGAGTGGCCCACAAAATCCAAGATAAAACTCAACATGTGAGTGCCAACTAAAGCCAACTGAGATAGATCACATCGGTCAGGATACAGGAAGTTTCCTAGAGTCTCCTTTGCTCCGTTTGTTCGACAGAGTCAATTTTCTGCCTGGAAGACTCCTGGTCTCTCTCATGGTCATTCCCGCCCCTTCCATACAGATCCAAGATGAAAAAAAAGATGTTTCTTAAGCAGCATTCTCTCACTGCACAGTCAGATGAGATACACCACTTCTTGAAAGTACCGATATGTTCATTGGAATATTTGTACTAAGAATGTTACCAAATGTCCTTCTTTCCCTCTTAGAGTCAGTCAGCTGTCTGAAACCACGCGGAAGTCATTCTGGTGCCAAGGACATTGAAAGACTAGCTTCAACACCATTTACCAGTCTCAGGAGTGATCAGAATCGTTACACATTTTTAAATTAATTTTTTAAAAATTTATTTTTATTTTATGTGCATTGGTGTTTTGTCTGCATATATGTCTGTGTGAGGGTGTCAGATCCCCTGGAACTTGAGCCACAGACAGTTGTGAGCTGCCCTGTGAGTGCTGGGAATTGAGCCCAGGTCCTCTGGGAGAGCAGCCAATGCTCCAAACCTCTGAGCCATCTCTCCGATTTTTGTTATACATTTTTAAATCAGGATAATGACATGTTTTAATCTTGCTTTGCCCTGAAAAAAAATTACTAAAACATAACTCAGGATTCTGTTTCTGTAGCTGCCCTTCACACTTCCTCGTGAAGTGTGGCAGCAGAGAGTGCTATCATTCCATCCACCCTGCTCCATCCCTCAGGCTCCATGTGTCTACACCCTTCATGTTTTCCCGTGATCTCAAGCGAATACTGAAATTATCTGGCGCAAGTGAGAAGGAGACACAGAACACGCAACAAACGCGCTTAGGAGTTTATTAAAGGGGGTGCATACAGGCCTGGGAATCGGTGTGCAGAGAGAGAAAGGGAGATGGCCGTCCAGCTTTTAAAAGCAGCCTAGCGCATGCGCACAGGGGGTTGGCGTGACTACATTATACACTGATGACGCAGATGGGCGACTCACACATGCGTGCAAAGGTTTTAGCTGAGTCATACGTGGATGTAACCACGTATGCACGCACATGGGTCACGTAGGGCCCTTTGCACCCGAGGGCCTGTCCGCACAAGCCTGCCTTTAGAACCCGGAAGTGCAGCCTTATCTGTGGCTGAATAATTACAAATACTATCCCCCACATATATAGTGCAATACCAAAAGGAAAAGGATGGATCCCACCTCCTTCTCTTAAGTCATTTCAGAAACTAAAAGATGAACTGCCTTTCCATCGCAGACATCAGCAAATACAGCTGATTTATGCAATGCTTGTGGGTTTGTGTCCACTGTCGTTGATTAGAACCTCTTCCTGGGCTGGGCTGCAGTGTCCACTGTAATGATGAGAACCGCCTCCTGGGCTGCAGTGTCCACTGT
>NC_022012.1:2789482-2791740 GCF_000317375.1 Microtus ochrogaster
CCTCCTGGGCTGCAGTGTTCACTGTCATGATGAGAACCTCCTCCTGGGCTGCAGTGTTCACTGTCATTGATGAGAACCGCCTCCTGGGCTGCAGTGTTCACTGTCATGATGAGAACCTCCTCCTGGGCTGCAGTGTTCACTGTCATGATGAGAACCGCCTCCTGGGCTGGGCTGTAGTATTCCAGTTTTCTTCTTCCCACTTTGGTAGTCCATTGCCAACAGAAAGTAGACAGACTTGAACCAGTGTCCATATATACCCCAAAAGGTAGGGATTTTGGGGATCTCCCCTGGAGCTGCCCTCTGCATACCCCACCCACAGCACACCAAGTGGGGGCCCCTCTCCTGGAACTACCCGTTTCAGACCCTGCCCAAAGAAAGTCCTCCAAACAGGGGCTCCACCCACCTCGAGGGTATTTAAGGTCTGGTCCACAGACTTCCCCTCGTGGTTCTCTGTCTTCCCCTGGGACCCCCCAGTAATGCTTTGCTCAGATTAAAACCCGGACTTTAATTTGATTTATTGCACTGAGAAAGGACAATAGAGGCCACTAAAATCTGTCTGACAGGGCACTGTGGATGGCTCACCTCGGGCAAAGGTCCACTTGAGGACACCTGCATGGAAAATGGCATCACAGGGGGAGAGGAGATCAGAGGGGAAGATCATGTGACAAAACACGAAGCCCGAGAGCTGCCTGTGTGAGTGTGTGGGGGTGTGCTCACATATGTGTTTAGGTACACATGCATGTGTGTGTGTTCCCACACAGAGCTAGAGGCAGGTATCAGGTATCTTTCACAATTGATCCCCGCTTTATTTCCTGAGACAGGGTCTCTCCTGAACATTCTGCTCACTGACTTGATGGGACTAGACTGGCTGGCCAGAGGGTGAACATGATCAAAATACACTGAATGAAATTGCCAAAAACTATGATATTTAAACTTCCATATGACTTGCAGAACCAAGGCCTTCTATCTACCACAGAATAAACTTCAAACACCTTAGCTGGAGACTTAAAATCTTCCATGATGAGACTCAAGCTTTCCTTCACATATTTTTATTTTCAGATTTCAGTATTGCTCTTTAAATTCAAAAGAAAAGTAGCTGGTCTGCGGTTTTCCAAGGAGGACTAGCTTCTCTTCTCTGGTGTTGGGAATCACACCCAAAGCCTTCACATGCTCAACAAGTTCTCTGCCACTATTATTTCTCTAGGTAATGTTTGGACTCCTGAATTTTCTCCATGTCTACATCACTGTATAAACTTACTTTGATAGCAGTTTTGCTGTTTTATCTACTTTTAAGCCCTTTCTGTTGAGCCCCTATTTCTTGCTACGGTGTAAGAAACACCTCTTCTGGGCTGCAGCCTTTCCATCATTCTCCCACTTCTTTCTTCCTCCCTTCTTTATTTCCCATATTTAAAAATTAATCTAAATTAGTATCTTTAATTAATTTTGTTACTGTCCATCCCCTAAATTTCTTTTAGATTTTTATCAAGCAATGTAAACTCTTAGTCTGCGTATTTTGAAGCACTTCAGACCCAGATACTCCATAATTAGTGTAGAGCTAAGCGATTTTATCTGCTCACCGGAGCAAGGACTGCACACTGTCATGACCTGTTAGTCAGGAAGGAGTGTGACCAACAGGAAGAGGAAGTAAAGGTTTATCAGATGTCACTTGAACCAGGTTTATCAGATGTCACTTGAACCAGCTGCAACCTGTGAAGTTCGGATCAGACTGACTTTAGCTCCAGGTCTCTAGTCACTCAGAGGCCAGGCTCATAAAACTAGCTGCTATGAGATCCTTGCATCTATTAGACCATGCAATAAATGATTGTTCTGTGGGACTGTCTTTCCCATTTCTGTGTTGGAAATACACATTTTCCCAGTGTTCACATATTTTTCTTCATTCAAAATAAATATTGTTTCCCTCCTCCTTTCTCCTTCCTGTCTCCCTTTGTTCCTCCCTTCTTTTTCCTCTCCCTCCCTTTCACTGCCTTTTGTTCCCCTTCTTTTCTTCCGTACATCCCTCTCTCCCTCCTTCCTTCCCTCCTTCCTTCCCTCCCTTCTTCCTTCCATCCCTCATTCTTTCCCTCCCTTCTTTCTTTCCTTCTTCCCTCCTTCCTTCCCTCCCTTCCTCCCACCTTCCCTCCTTCCTTCCTTCCCTCCTTCCTTCCCTTCCTCCTTCCTTCCCTCCCTCCTTCCTTCCCTCCCTCCTTCCTTCCTTCCCTCCTTCCTTCCCTCCCTCCTTCCTTCCCTCCCTCCTTCCT
>NC_022012.1:2792315-2794464 GCF_000317375.1 Microtus ochrogaster
TTCCCTCCTTCCTTCCTTCCCTCCCTCCCTCCCTCCCTCCCTCCTTCCTTCCTTCCTTCCTTCCTTCCCTCCTTTCTTCTTTCCTTCCTTCTTGACTTTCTTTTTGCCTCCCTCCTCTCCTTTCACTTAGTTTATTTTATCTATTCCTTTTCAGTAACGAAATACTTTTATATTCAAACAGCAGAGTACAATCTGACTGTCTCTTTCACTGTGAAAAAAAAGGTTGGTCCTACGACCTTAGTTTGAATAGCCAGAAGACATACATATGTATTCAATTTGATCCTTTAACAAAAAAAAGTTAAGGGGATAGCTTGAACTTTTTCTGTATAAATAAAGCTTTCAAAAATTCAATTACTGGAAGGTCAGTGAAATGGCTTACAGCGTAAAGATGCTCACAGCTGAGTGCATAGCTTGACTTTGATCCCTGGCATTCATACTGTAAAAGGGAAGAATCGGTTCCTGAAAGTTGTTCTCTGACCTCTGCACAAATGCCATGTTGCAAACCCCCAGAAGTACCTGTGAGAACACAAGGAAACACACATAATAAATAAATTAACTAATATTTAGAAAAAATAAAAAATCGGTTGTTAGAGTATTTATAGGATCCAAAAATTCAAAATTATCTGTATGAATTATAAACTTGTTTTTCTATGTGCCTTTCATTCATGATTAATATATTAATCTACTGTCTAAGCATTATTTTAGGTGTATGCTCTATTCCAGAAACTATGCTAAAGCCAGGAATACAGATTGAAGTGTGTCAAGAAACTCAGAGTAACTTGTGGAAGATGGATACATAAGCCATCGCACCATAGTTGGGTTGAGAAATGCAATGACAGAAGGGCACCTTTGGAAAATGAGGAATGATGGCTGGTACTGGAAAGGATTTTCCAGGGAAGTCTCAAGTCATAAAGGCATCTTTCTGTTACATAGCACAGGTTTGTTCCATTTCAAGAACAGCATGACCATTTTGTCAATCACCTCTGTATAACTGGGAATATAAGCTCGTATCGTTCAGACCCTCTTTCTAAACTTTAAATACACAAACATGTATGTTAGTAATAATTTCAGCTAAACAGTATGAAGAAAAACCATTCATCTAGGAGGAATTGTGGTCACCATGACTCTCCTGCCTTTTGTATCTTACTTTCTCTGCTTGTCTCTGCCCTTCCTGGATCCTGAATCCTCTAAAGGTTCGCCACTAGCTTACCCTTGGTCTTCATATCAGCATCAACAGACTTTTCCCTCTTCTTTCAGTCAAACAAAAATACAGATCCTGCCTCATCTAAAGAATAGAGAATTATAGAACTCTGGTTTTGACAGACTTTTAAAGAAAACCCGGAGTGGAAATGGATGTCTTGTGAGGTGTGCTGTGTAGCCTCCAGGCAGCTGGCTGTCAGGCGTCTGGTTTGCATCTCCAGTGTGGTGATCTCATTCTCAGAAGAGTGACCCTGTTTTTACATATCTTCCCAACTGGAAAAACAAATTGAACAAAAAGGAAACTGAAAGACATGCAAAGGGAAGGAGGCAGCCAAGGGGGTGCCTCTGTGAGCACAATGACCCAGCTCTCACCTCCAGCACAGGGTGCTCCTCAGCGAGAAAATGACCTACAGACTAGCAGTCTACAGTGATGGGGAAGACTGGGGAGGTGGGCAAGAAAAGGGGAGAGGGTCCTGAGCTTAACACAACTTCTATAAGAGTGTCTGAAGTCTTCGCTGTAGTCTCATGCTATACACCAACAATATAAGAGGGTTCTGATTGATAGGAAAAGGAGGGGAGAAGAAAAAAGGGGAAGAGAGGAGAGAGGAAATGGGGAGAGGATGGAAGGAGAGAGGATGGGGAGAGGATGGGAGGGGAGAGGATGGAGGAGAGAGGATGCGAGGGGAAGGGAGGGGAGAGGATGGGAGGGGAGAGGAAATGGGGAGAGGATGGGAGGGGGAGGATGGGAGGGGAAGGGAGGGGAGAGGATGGGAGGGGAGAGGATGGGAGGGGAAGGGAAGGGAGAGGATGGAGGAGAGAGGATGGGAGGGGAAGAGAGGGGAGAGGATGGGAGGGGAGAGGAAATGGGGAGAGGATGGGAGGGGAGAGGGTGGAGGAGAGAGGATGGGAGGGAAGAGGATGGGAGAGGAAGGGAGGGGAGATGATGGGA
>NC_022012.1:2795394-2799379 GCF_000317375.1 Microtus ochrogaster
GGGGAGAGGAAATGGGGAGGGGATGGGAGGGGAGAGGATGGGAGGGGAGAGGATGGGAGGGGAGAGGATGGGAGGGGAGAGGAAATGGGGAGAGGATGGAGGAGAGAGGAAATGGGGAGAGGATGGGAGGGGAGAGGATGGAGGAGAGAGGAAATGGGGAGAGGATGGGAGGGGAGAGGATGGGAGGGGATGGAGGAGAGAGGAAATGTCGAGAGGATGGAAGAGAGAGGATGGGAGGGGAAGGGACAAGAGAGGAGACAGATGGAGGGAGAGAGACTGGAAGAAGGGAGACAAGAAGAGAAACAAGTTAAAGAAAAGCATAAGCAAAGAACCTTGGGTATCTTTTTCAGCTTCAGAGCATCTACTAGTTTTATTCTAAAGACAAGAGAAAAATACTGATAAAAAGTATATAAGATAGAACTAAAAAATTTCAGTCCAGTAAATAACTTTAATTCTATGAGTCTTAAGGGAAAAAAAACTTTTGTGGCTTCATTTTCCTTTAACAAATGGCCTACAGAATAAAGACTAACCCCCAGATGGTTAGCTTCTTTCTCAAATGGCCTACAGAATAAAGACTAAACCCCAGATGCTTCTTTCTCATAATCAGCTTTCTTCTCGTCATCAAATTCTTGACTGGGCATGCTTGGCACTCACCTTTAATTCCATTACTTTGGAGGCAAAGGTGGTGAATCTCTGTGAGTTCAAGACCAGCTTCGTCTCCACAGTGAGTTTCAGATCGGGGCTACACAGTGAGGTTTTGTCTTAACTAATCAATCAATAAATAAGCAGATGAAAAATCAGTAGTGGGTTAAAAATTTTTTATAAAGGTGAGTTTTCCCCCTTCCAGTTCCCTTCTGGATACTTCATCCTGTGCTTACAGTGTGTGGTGACATATAGTATGTGCTGTAGTGAGGTCATATAGTATGTGCTGTAGTGACGTCATGTAGTGTAGGCACTGGTGACGTACTGTAAGAGCTGTGGTGGCAGACAGTATGGCCTCTAGTTATATAGGTACATATTTCCCTTAGCCACATCTCTCTGTATTCAGCTTTGTCTTCTAGAAGTTCTTCATAACTTGGGCTTTTTACTAAGTTAGTCCACTTCTATCCAAGTCACAAACATTACTGTGTCTGAACTATAGTTAAGTTTTCCAAATTAAAAAAAAAGTTCCAGTTTTCTCTCCTGTCAGGCAGGAAGCATTTCCGGGAGATTAATCACTGTTTTGCCTTGCAAAATTCAGAAGGTTCAGAGAACTTGGTAAAGAAGGTTGTATCACCCGACTTTGATTTTTGGTTTTTGGAAGCAGTCCCACTTGGGTGGAAGCAAGGATGAGTCAGGTTGCGGGTGATCACCACAAACAGTGTCACTCTATAAAGTCGGGCTCAGGAGGGTGCACATAGGAGGAGGTAGAACACAGCGAAGGCAGCTCAGAGCCGAGGGAAGCCATGGAAATGAAGAGTCTCCTGGTCCTGCTGTGGCTGTGTGTGGCAGTTGGCTGGTCCTATCCGCTGCACAGTAGCGCCGACTCCAACATGGAGTTTCTTCAGGTAAGAAGTGGAAATGGCCTCTGGGCTCTTTGGCAGGGCACAGTTTTGCAGTCCACAGACTGGTTCTGACTGCCTGTGTAGGGGTGGTTCTGCAATGGAGGAGTGTTAGAAGGTCTCAAAATCACATGATTCTTCCTCTGGTATAGAAGAAACAAAGGCTGTCAGTGTTGGGTAATACTTTGAAGGTCACACATGCTGGCAGTGGTAGCAGCACTAACACTGGAGGCTCAGGGGTGATGAGGGACAAGAGCACCAACTGCGCCTTGCTTTGGACCATCCTTCAGGGCTTGAGTCCAGTGTAGCTCAGAAAAATATTTATAGTGTTAGTTCATGAGAGGCTTGCCTAACTTTTTCCTAGTAAGCCACTATGAAAAGTGGAAAATTGAGTGAATTAAATAAAATTACCCCAAACAGACAAATATTCTCATGAAGGCTTATTCCTTTCGACTTTCTCTGCACTAAATCCTTCTGAATTTCCTCTCACTTCCATTGCTTTAACAGCAAAAAAGACACTGTTGCAAAAATAAAGCCAGGAAGGGGCCATCCCTGACAAATTAAATGAAGTATTATGCTTACAATTTCAGCGAACTAGAAAAGTAAGTCAAAGAGATTAAGAAAAGTAAAGCCATTGCTGGGCTTGGTGGTCCAAGCCTGTAATCCCAGGGCTCGGAAGGCAGTTACGGGTATCATGAGTTAAAGCCCTCTGAGCATGAATTCAAGGAGTTCCTCGATTACATATTGAGATCCTGTCATGATGAATGAAATTAAGAAGGTGTATAACATTTACTACAAATAGCAATATCAAAGAAATCAGAATTGAAACTTAGAAGCTGTATTTATCCCGTTAGAAATACTTAGAAAGCTACTACGGCCTTGCAAAAGATGCGAAGCTGTTCATGAAGAAAAAGGACAGTAGTCCTGTTGTCAAAAAAATCCAAGAAATGCAGAAGTTCCTCGGGCTGGAGATGACAGGGAAGCTGGACTCCAACACGATGGATGTGATGCTCAAGCCCAGATGTGGCGTCCCCGACGTTGGTGGCTTCACTACCTTTCCAGGTTCGCCAAAGTGGAGGAAAACCCACCTCACCTACAGGTAGGCAATTGGGTCCAAAGTTTTCACACAATGCTAGCACTGCCAGAGGCCTCGCAGCAACACACATTTCCTTCTTCCACTTCTTTCATCCAGGGTTGAAAATTACACACCGGATTTACCGAGAGAGAGTGTGGATGCTGCCATTGAGAAAGCGTTGAAAGTCTGGGAGGCGGTGACCCCGCTCACGTTCTCCAGGCTCTCTGAAGGAGAGGCGGACATCATGATCTCCTTCGCAGCTGGAGGTAAAAGCCCAAGAACTGAAACACACATTGCCCAGTGGCATCTTACTGAAAATGACACAAGGAGGTCCTAACCAGCAATTGTCAGTTCTAAGTATGTACCTTTTCCCTTCAGAACATGGAGACTTTATTCCTTTTGACGGGCCTGGAGCAGTCTTGGCTCATGCGTATGCCCCTGGGCTGGGGATTAACGGGGATGCTCACTTTGATGATGATGAACAATGGACAGAGGACACCACAGGTTAGTGCTCCGCCTCACAGCTGGACTCAGTGTTGGAAAATTTTCGTTACTAATGCTAGAATGTGTTCTGGATTCCAATGGAACACAGTTTATTTGTTGTTGTTTTAATAATTGCTTAGTGTAGTTTCTGGTGCCTAAAAAAACATTTATTTTCCTAATAAGCACAACATAAAATATATCACTAAGTGTTTGACCTGTCCAACTTTGATGTGATGGGTTTGTTTTATCTTATTATATTTTGTTTTGTTGGTATCCCTTAGAAGCCTCTTCTTTTCTAATGAGAGACAGAAAGGGAGTGGGTCTGGGGGAAGGGAGGTGGGGAGGAGCAAGGAGGGGCAGAGGGAGGCGAAGCTCTAATCAGGATAAACTATTTCCAATAAAGAGGAAAAATCATGAAATCTTTAGCAGTTGTGGATCTTGTTGATCTACAGGCTACTCTTACTAAAGGTTCCTCATGGCATCCATCTGTAGACAGCCAAGCAATACAACAGGGAATGCGTTGATTCCCGTCATTTGCCCTTTTTACTTTTCAAACCAGAAGCCAAAATTAAACTTCAGAAATCTAAGCAGTTTTTGTTTGGTTGGCTGGTTTTAATAAGCTTACAATTTTGTGAGTTCTAGTAAGAATGATTTTTTTTTTATCAGTTTCTGAAAGAAAAGAACCATCCCTGAAGGACAATGGCAGAACTGTCTAAGCAGGTTTCTTCTCATAACTTCGGGGATTGACTAAACTTTAAAAAACTTGACTGAAATAAATTGTGTTACTTTTAATCCCAGCACTCGGGAGGCAGAGGCAGGCGGATCTCTGTGAGTTCGAGACCAGCCTGGTCTATAGCGCTAGTTCCAGGACAGGCTCCAAAGCCAC
>NC_022012.1:2799479-2800982 GCF_000317375.1 Microtus ochrogaster
AAAAAAAAAAAAAAAATTGTATTACTTTCGAGATTAACTGGGATTCATAATAAAAATATAAATTGATATATGTAGAAAGTACAAATATAAGTTTTGCACTGAATAAAATTCTTGTGTTATGGAATTAGCATTTCCCCGCCCCACCCCCACAGAGGACCCTCTTTTAGAAGGAGAACTTCCTCGGTCCACATCATCCACAGGGAACATCTGTTAGAGTTCTGCCAATCTCATCACCTCGCAGTTTCAGCCTGAGGGGCTTGTCTCCCACCGTTACAGTGAGAAGAAAGTGAACACAGTTAGAATCCAAGAGTTCATTTACGGCAAACACTGAGGCACGCTGTGTTTAGACCAGTTTTACAAACCCTATGCCGTCTCTCTCCTCGGTCGTCCTCTGGGACTTGGCATGAGAAAGGATGTAGGCAGAATCCAATGGGAAGCGCAGGATTAGGGTTAGTGAAGGGTTTTAGATGGAGATGAATACCACCTGAGATGAGCTGACCGATCCCGAAATTGTCAAGTGCTAACCACAGGGAGCAGTTTTAGTTTTTCGTGGGCGAGGGAAAAGAGAGCTCTGATATGCTAGACAATAAGTGATCTCCATCCCGACTGCAATGAGTGAGGATTGCTGCTCAGACCGTTTGAAGCCAGAGAGAGGACTGCTGGGTGAGTCGAGGTCCTTCAGACTGAGCTCAGGCACGAGTTTTCAAAGACACATGTTTTGTTCAATGAGACAGCAAACAAAGTGAGTACAAGCCTGTGTGTTTTCAGGAAGGAAATAAATGCTGTGCACTCTCACCTATATGATATACATGCAGCTAAGGATAAGCAACTATTATTTATGATTTCTTCCATAGGCACCAACTTATTCCTGGTTGCAGCTCATGAACTTGGCCACTCCCTGGGTCTCTTTCACTCAGACAAAACTGAAGCGTTGATGTACCCAGTCTACAAGTCCTCCACAGACTTGGCCCGCTTTCGCCTCTCTCAAGATGATGTGGATGGCATTCAGTCCCTCTATGGTGAGTGATACGGCATACTTGTCCGTAATCCAAGTCAGAGTTCTGGAAGGTTTGAGGGAAGCACACAACTGACAGGGGCCACATTTCTCCTAACTTTGCCTCCTTTGATCTGTTCCCTTTAGGACCTCCCCCAGCATCCCCTGATGTTCCCGTGGTACCCTCCAAACCTAATTCTCCGGAACCTGAGTTATCACTGATGTGCAGCCCTGATTTGTCCTTTGATGCAGTCAGCACCCTTCGGGGAGAATTCTTGTTTTTTAAAGACAGGTCAGACAAAAGAATTCTAAATCCCTGTCTACTTTTGATGGAAATGCTTAGAAAGGATAGTAACATGTTTATATATATAGATATATTACACACATTCTACACACACACATTCCACACACACACACACACACAGACACACACATTCCACACACACACACACACACACACACAGAGACACACACACACAGAGACACACACACACACACACACACACACA
>NC_022012.1:2801083-2808005 GCF_000317375.1 Microtus ochrogaster
ACACACACACACACACACACACACACACACACCTCACTCACTCACTATGGGAAGGGTGGGTGATACTTTAATTACTAATCACATGCTTTTTCCTGTGTCTTGCGTGTGGTTAAAGCTTATGCTGAGCCCATTAGCTGACACTGACATGATGGCGAGTTTTGCTTTCCCAGATGCTATCTGGAAATCTATGGCAGTGGGACTGCTGTGGTCTCCTTTGTGGAGTGGGGAGGGAGCGAGACAGAGACAGAGAGACCCAGAGAGAGCTATTTTCCCAGGAATGACATTCCTACATTTTAGTGGCCCAACCCAGAGGATGAAAGAATGTTGAGGGGTAACACACTAAAGATGAAAGCTTGCTTTTGTCACCTGTCTTTCTCTTCTACTTTTAGGCATTTTTGGCGAAAATCTTTGAGGACCCCCGAATCTGGTTTTTATTTGATCTCTTCATTTTGGCCGTCCCTTCCTTCCAGCATGGATGCTGCCTATGAGGTTACTAGCAGAGACACTGTCTTCGTTTTTAAAGGTGACCTTTCCACAGCATTGCTTTACCTTAGTGGAACAAGCCTTTGGGCGGGAAAAGTGAACAGGGCTTTCTTCACTATGTCCAATTCTGTGTAATTAAAAAATAGGCAAACATAATAAAGAATCACATAAAACCAACATTTTATTTACAGTTTAAAAATGAACTCAGGGAGATACATTGCCCAGGTTGAAAATTCCCTCATTTGACCTCTGTTGATTCCAGCTGGGCATTTTTCTTGAATGCCCATCACACAGCTAAGGCCTAAATTTATTCACCATGAAAAGACATGGTGTAAAGAATGTATTTCCAAAATTGCAAAGCATGATTCCTGGACTTTTAACACTACTGATGTTTCTGTCATTCTTTCATTTTTGTACAGGAACTCAGTTCTGGGCAGTCCGAGGGCACGAGGAGCAAGCAGGTTACCCTAAAAGCATCCACGCTCTTGGCTTCCCTCTCGCTGTCAGGAACATTGATGCCGCTGTGAGTGCTAAGGAGACGAAGAAGACCTACTTCTTTGTGGGTGACCAATACTGGAGGTGAGATGCTGGGGGCATGGCTTTACAAAGGGACCGCCTGAGAATTGCTTCTGCCCTAGAGAAAACGCTTCGGCCTCATGCTTATCCTTACCCTCCCTCTCTGGGTGAGAAGAGGGGCATTGGAAACTGTGGGGGTCAGAAAACCACACAGGGGCATTGACAACTGGGGGCTGGGGACCTAGAACCATGGGTGCATCTTCCAACAGGCATTTCTTAAGTTAGAGCGTGTGTCTCCTCCCCTCCCCCACTCTGTGTAGCCCCTCTTCTCTACCTGCTCAATCCTGCACATACTTCAAACTCAGGCTTAATTCCCTCCACCCTCATAAAGTCTTTGTTTCTGAACTTCATAATGAGCCCATGCCCCCATTCATCGCTCCTCTGCCAGTGCCCCAGAGTTATTGTTCCTACGTGTGGGTTGTCATCCCCTCAAGGACTCCAGCTGAGCTCACACACTGATGACCGCTGCCTGCTTACAGATGAGACACAAAGGCAGACCAGTTTCATGGTTTCCACTCAGGCCTCCTCATAGACTCCCTGAGTCCTAGGCCACCAGTCCAGATGTTGAGACATCAAGGCAGACTGTCCAGTGTGCAGCTCATTGGCCAAAACCACACTTACTGCCCTTTCTGTCTCATTCAGTCCGCTTTGCTAGGGAGCTTCCATAGAGAACTTCAGTGCACAGTGTAGGGAAAGAATAGACAGCCTACTTATGGTGGTGAGCTGGAAAGTATAGTTTCTTGTTTTTAATATCCAACTTTTAAAATTTATCATTTTATGAGCATTTTGTGTCTGTGTGTGTGCTTACACATGCACCACATTCATGCAGTGCCCTTTAGGCAGAAGTGCGCATAGAGTTCCTCTGCAATTGGAGGTACAGATGGTTGTAAGCCACCATGTGAGTGCTAGGGACCTAACCTGTGGCCTTTGTGAAAGCAGACATTGCTCTTAACAGCTGGCCATCACTCCAGCCCCAAACATTCCATTTTGATTTCTGAGGCCATATCTGTGTAAAAGTGTGTACATGGCATGCAGGTGTCCACAGAGGCCAGAAGAGGGGACCCCCTGATGTGCTGAGGCTGGAAGCATAGGCAGCTGTAAGTCATCTGACTGTGGACGGTGACATGAACTGCAGTCATGGGAAAGAACAGCAAAAGTGTTCTTAACCACTAAGGCATCCCTCTAGCCATGGAAATCGTATTTCTGACCAGTAACTTAGTCCACAATACATGCGTGTGTTCACTTATATGCAGACATATGTACACACGGTTGTGTATTCACACGACCATACAAACAAGTAGCTGTATCTGTGTAGATGATTTGTGATTGAAAGAAGATCTGAAGATTCTCTTGTCCAGGCTTAAGAAAGACAGTAACAAACAGTATTGCTGGAGTAGGCTGTTGTCCTGTTCCCAAAGTAGCTGTGATTTAAGAGCTAAGTTTTTACCTTATGAAAAACACATGGTACTAAAGAAGCTTGACGTTTATGTGCAGAACTTGGAAAGCTTGCTGGAATTCCACAGGCTCACGAGCGTGGGGAGCATGCCCTCCATGCACTGCTGAACTGCCCTCTTGCTTCTTCTGCAGATTTGATGAGAAGAAGCGATCCATGGAGCCTGGATTTCCCAGGAAGATAGCCAAGGACTTCCCAGGCATTGACTCAAAGGTGGATGCTGTCTTTGAAGCATTCGGTAAGAGGACCTGTACTCGGTTGGCAATAGGGCTCTTGAAATGCTATGAGAGATACAGAGGAGGATTAAATCATTTTTAATAACAGATTATAAAGAATTAGTACTCTCCTCTCTCGTTTGCTTTGGTGGCATTTACCGTTCTCCTTCGGGTGAGCTGTTTTGACTCATGAAGGTGATGAACACAGACTTCTGCTGCACACATGTGTGAAGACACAGTGTTGGCATGAGCTGCTGCCGTTCTTGATCCATGCTATTCCAAGCCTGCCGGCAGTGGAGGAGCTGCTTTAAGGCTGGCTGGCCTTCTCAAATGCATGTTCCACTATTTAACTGTAAACTTTTTCTGTCTTTCCAGACTCAGTTAGTGACTAACAGCATTGTTTCTTGTAAAGATTCATCTTTCCATGCACCGAAACTTAAGGAACTTTTCCTATGCAAGAGTAAGCTGGTGATTGTTACTGACACTGAGAGCCACATCTGCAGGGAGGAGAAGGGGTAGAGCTTCAGTCACCGGCTCATTAGGGCCAGAAACAGCCCTAGGGCTGGAAGATGATGACGGGAAAAGAAGGACTTGGAGCAAAGGAAATAAAGCTTAGTTTCAAACAAGCGGGGATGTTTTTATTTTTTATTTTTTCTGATTGTAACACAGACTCAGTGCTGTCTCCTTCCCTCCCTGGCAAGTACACTGAAGCAAATATTAACATCTGCCTAAACTTCAATGGTTTATCAGAAAGATGGAATTAGATATGCTTATGTCATAGAGCTCTTGCCCAATCAAGTTTTTAAAAATAGTAGCTTTATTAATGCTTGACATTTTCCCTGACACAGACTAAAACTAGAGATACTCTGTGTTGTTTTGTTGCTGTTTTCTCTGATGAGCAAGGGTTTAAACCCAGGACTTAGAATGCTCTAGGCATGGTTTGAATGTATGATTTGGACATTCTAGGCAAGGGTTTGAACACATGACTAAAACACTCTAAACAAGTGTTTGAACATATGATTTTGGACACTATACGCAAGGATTTGGACATACAACTTTGGACACTCTAGGCAAGGATTTGAACACACAACTTTGGACACTCTAGGCAAGTGTCATACCATTGAGTCACATCCTGATTCTTTCTGTTTTTCACTCACCTCTTACTGAGCTTTTATCTTTCCAGGTTTCTATGTAGAAGAAAGTAGCTCACATTTTCTCTTGTCTTTACTTGTAGGGTTTTTCTATTTCTTCAGTGGATCTTCACAGTTGGAGTTTGACCCAAATGCAAAGAAAGTGACCCATGTGTTGAAGAGTAACAGTTGGTTCAATTGTTAGAAGAATTTCGAGGATATTTTATCTGGCATATTTTATCTGAAGTTGACAGTTTTTCATCCGAGTCTTTGTGAACTGAAGAAGTTTGTTTCTCCCAGTATGTGCTATGACAGAACTAGATGGAAACTGTGGATCTCCCCAGCCAGACTCACGTGGTCACAGGACATCCAGAAGCACCCCTTAGCTTGTCTGTTGTTACCTGGAGAGGATGGGGTCACTCCTGGGCAACAAATAAGCGACAATATTTATGTAGATTATTTGTTTTATCTAATAAAAATTGATGTATCATTTATTTAATCAAGGAATTTTGCACGTTGATTTTCAGAACAATTACTCAGCATCTTGGGTGCTGAGGAACTGAGCAACACAAAGCTTGAGATACTGGTCCGTTACAGGTAAACACTCGCTGTCTCTGCTGGTGAGCTTATTCATAAAAAACAGTACCACTCACCCCCTAAAGCACTCCAGAAACAGAAAAATACAGACAAGTATTTTCCCCACCTAGACTTCATATGTTTTTGTCATACGTAATGGAAAAAACTAGGAGTGAATCTCATGTTCTAGGGCTGGATTTTAATAACTGCAATGAATCCTACACTTACAGCAAATAATCTGGCTTGAATGCCTCATTTTGCAGGTGAAGGGATCAAGTCTTTCCCTTTAGCTTATGTATGTCCTCAGTACTGCCCCTCCCTGTCTCAACCATCAACTGCCCTCAAATCTACACTGTACGCACATGAAAACATCATCTTGAGCTCATTTTGTGTCTGTGTGTGCCTCAAGGTGGACATCCGTCTGCAATGGCAATTCTAAAGCAGGTTTCTCATCTCTAAGCAGCACTTACGTTCAATGCCTAAGCATGTAGTGGGTGCTCACTCACCTTTAGGCTATCCATTCATTCTGAAATAATTTATTAATCCCATTCCATGTGCCAGGCATTGTGATAGACTGGAGACATGGAATCCTGAAAATATGCACACAGTTCCTGACTTCACTGGGATTATTATAATTATCATTCACATCCAGGAAAGACACACAAGACATCACAGATCTGAAGAAGCGCTTACAAGGCTAAGGAGTCAAAAAAGAAAGCACACTTTTGTGTCGACTTCTAGGAGACTCTTCTTAGAACTGTGTCCTTTCAGGGGACCATTTGAGGCTGGTGGAACCACAGAACACGGCCTGACTGTGGTGGCAGGTTTGGTAAATGAGGAGAAGGCCTTAATCATAAACAGAAGAAAATTCTAAGAGCATTCTACAGAGGACAGGCAGCATCAAGGAAGGCTTTAGAACTCCTGTGACCTGACTTCTGGCCCCTTCGCTCACTATCTTGATTCTGTTCTGTAGATTTTATATGCAGGCTGGCCCTGAAGGCTCCAGAATGGCGTAGTCCCATTGCCCTGGGAAGTTTTGGTCCTGGAAAGGCCCAATACTCTATATTTACAGGAAAGAGGAGTGTCTGACCTGAGGCGAAGAGGAAGGAAAGCAGATGCTGGGGATCTGCTGAGGAATTAGGGATAAACCAACAGAAAAGGAGCTATGACCTAGGTGAGGAGATGAGGGCCAGCACCTTACCAGTCAGAGAAATATATATATATATATATATATATATAATTTTTATATAGTATTGATTAGTCATGATCCTTGGTCTATAGTCTGCTGTCCTGAGTACTGTATTTTTCATTTCACAGTGTTTAAAAAGTATATGAGAATTGACTTAAAAATTCAATTTTTGATTAATTAGATTTATTAAAGTTGTTTAAGTATTTAGAAATATTATTGACTTTTAAGTCTGCTCAAAAGAATTGCACTATTTGAAAACTTATCCATGTTAAAAATACTGATTAAATTTTATTTTTAGTGTAATTCAGATAGACATTTTAATGCAATTCAAGTAATTAAGAATACTTTATATTTAACTGTATTAGGCAATTGAATATTAAAAATCAGTGTAAAGGATGGTATTTATTTTTATGCAAGTATGCTATGCAGAATTACATGACTAGAAACGAACAAAGACCTTTTGATTTTTGAGACAAGGTCTCACCAAGTAGCCCTTGCTGGCCTGCAATTCACTGTGTGGACCAGACTGACCATGCTCTTGAGACAGTCTGCTTGCTTTTGTCTTCTAAAGAGTGCTAAGAGGGCAGATGAGCACGTTATACCTGACTGATTAGTTTTGAGAATGCTTCAGCATCGACTTTCAGAAAATTATGATAACAAAGAACTCTATCAATAAGTATGCAAAAAGAAAGCACCCAACGAACATGAAAAAATCCAAACACAACACTGGCATACCGTACTATTTCTATTTCAACACAGAAAGGCAGCAGATATATATCGTGTGTGTGTGTGTGTGTGTGTGTGTGTGTGTGTGTGTGTGTGTGTATGTGTGGTACGTCATAGAACTCGCACCCATGAAAAGGCACTGTTACAGCTGTCTTCCGGTACAGACAACCATTCCTCAGACAGGCTGCGCAGCATCCTCAGAGTGTGTGGATGTAAGGGATATTTGTCTGATTTTGGATGGCTGCATCTACTCTGATGCCTGCCCATTTTTTTGTTATTTTTTTTATTATTTTGTTAGTATTTATTTATTTATTAAAGATTTCTGTCTCTTCCCTGCCACCGCCTCCCATTTCCCTCCCCTTCCCCTAACCAAGTCCCCCTCCCTTGTTATCCCAAAGATCAATCAGGGTCCCTGCCCTGTGGGAAGTCCAAAGACCACCCACCTCCATCCAGGTCTAGTAAGGTGAGCATCCAAACTGCCTCGGCTCCCCCAAAGCCAGTACGTGCAATAGGATCAAAAACCCATTGCCATTGTTCTTGAGTTCTCAGTAGTCCTCATTGTCCACTATGTTCA
>NC_022012.1:2808155-2832805 GCF_000317375.1 Microtus ochrogaster
CCAGTGCTCCAGTGTGGGTCTCTGTCTCTGTCTCCTTTCATCGCCTGATGAAGGTTAATATTCAGGAGGATGCCTATATGTTTGTCTTTGGATTCACCTTTTTATTTAGCTTCTCTAGGATCTCGAATTATAGGCTCAATGTCCTTTATTTATAGCTAGAAACCAAATATGAGTGAGTACATTTCATGTTCCTCTTTTTGGGTGTGGCTTACCTCACTCAGGATAGTGTTTTCTATTTCTATCCATTTGTATGCAAAATTCAAGAAGTCATTGTTTTTTACTGCTGAGTAGTACTCTAATATGTATATATTCCATACTTTGTTCATCCATTCTTCCATTGAAGGTCAAACTAGGTTGTTTCCAGGTTCTAGCTGTTACAAATAATGCTGCTATGAACATAGTTGAGCATATACTTTTGTTATGAGAAGTGGTTAATAGCAAAGCTGGTAGAATAAGGAGAGACTGACAGAGGGGAGCCTGGGCTGGAGAAAAGGATAGAGGAGGTGGTTGCATCTCCAAAGCAGGTTGAGTTAAGAGGTAGATCGAGCAACCCTGATGGTGCTCAAACCACGAGACTGAGGGTTATACCTCAGATTCAAACCACAAGAATGAAAGGTTGATCTGACTAAGACTAGAGGCCCCAAAGCTATGGAGTGACCATAATGTCACCCCTGGCTCTGTAGCCTGTTTTTTTTTTTTTTTAATATACTAGGACACGGGACTTCAGGCAGTGGAAATTCGGAGAATTTTATATAGGTCCAGTGTTTGGGTTAATATTCCAGCAATCAGTCTCTTAATAGCTTAAGAAAACACTAACTATAGACAAAGAAAGCAGATTTGTGACTGGGAGTTCCTCTGTGCACCTTCTGTTGACTAGTATCTCATCGTGGGGAATATCTTAAAGGTTAGGAGACTTACCGTGCTGTCTCTATGACCACATCACGAATAAGGTAGCTAAGGTGGCGTTGTCTCCATGTGGGCAGCGCTGAAGGCTGCGGAATGTCTAGTGAGTGGGCAAACCCGCACTCCTCTTATGATCATTTCAGGCATTTGGTCTTAGGAGAGTAAAACAAACAACTACAAGCTTAAGGCCCTTTTCAGACAAGACCAGTAGGAAATAATCCCTTTTATTTAAAAATCACTTAAGTATTTACTCATTCCTTATTCATACATTAATTTATTCAATGATTATTAGTAAAAATGTAGGAAGTTGATGCAAAAAGCCCATGTTGCAATTTGATAACCTTTTGTAATGGAATAAGGGAGATTAGGTCATAGCTTGGAAAAAAGTAGGAAAGATTTTTCAGGTCAGAGGGACAAGGTGGTGACATGGGGGCCTGAGAAAGTTAATGGGACTTCCTACTGTGATCAGACACTATTTCTCCATTTGAGAATCTAATTTTTTTCTTTTTTCTCTTTCCTTCCTTCCTTCCTTCCTTCCTTCTTTCTTTCTTTTTTTTTTTTTTTTTTTTCAAGACAGGGTTTCTCTGTAGCTTTGGAACTTGTCCTGGAACTAGCTCTGTAGATCAGGCTGGCCTTGAACTCACAGAGATCTGCCTGCCTCTGCCTCCCAAGTGTTGGAATTAAAAGCATGCACCACCACCACTGAGAATCCAGTTTCTATGCCCAGTGTGGACACATGCTTGCACTGCAGTCACGTATGATCAAATGATTCCTCTCCTTACCTTCTGTGACCTAGGATTAAGGATCAGTGGATCATTTACACCTAAAAGGAAATCTTGAAGGCCCAAGTAACCATGTGTGGCCAGTGTCTTTCACAGTGTTTAGCAATAGAGTTGCTATATGGCCATATATGGGGATGGATGGATAGACAGACAGACAGACAGACAGACAGACAGATAGATGAGTAGAATCTTTTCCTAGATGCCACTACCTAACAAAACTGTATTAAATCATCAATATTTGAAGCTTCTTGTGAAAGACCACTTCAACATGTGCAGTAGAAAAAAAGAGTAGCAGTAGGAGAAGCAGCAGCTCAACTGAACTAATAATATTCAAAAGATTGGCGCCCTAAGTATAAAAAATCAGACACAAGTTGAAACACAAACACTTTGGAGGCTTCTCACAAAACAACCAAGAAAATCACACTCATTGGCCTGTGTAGAAAGAGCTAGGAGTCAGTTGGTACAGTTGCTCTGGGGAGGGGGGGGGTCCTTTTGGGCATGTCATTCTCTTATGTGACAAAAGGCAGAGGGGGTAATGTCCATAAACTTATATCTAAAGTAGGGGTAGGGGAGGGAGGTTCTCCTAGAAGGAAGAAACATACTCATGCTGATGTAAAGAGCAAATAGGGTTTTAACTTATTTTTATCTTCCTGTAAACCTTGCCAATTATAAGCATTGCTAAATTTTATTTTATTGAATTCCAGGATGTATTACTTATTATTCTCAAGGAATCACACACCAGCCTATAAGTTACCTGTGGATATTAAAGTTCTGCCATGCATAACTAGCTGAAAATCTCAAGATTCAAGACTATGTAATTCTATGACATTGGCTACCTTAGCAAAACTTAATTCACAAATTCTTTGTGGTTTTTGGAAGAAATTGAATAAAACTTTAAGGTCCCCATTTCCAATCCCTGTCTGCATCTAGACAGATCATGGAATATCTTCAAGTTGATGCTGTTGGTTCTATGAGTGAACCAGGGGACAATGGGTGACTTTGCTAAAGAAGGTGTGTTATACAGGCATGGGCAAGCCATCAGAGAGCTTCAGTTTCTGTAGGGACAGGGAGATAGCTTGGTGGGCAAAGACACTTGCTGTGTGAGACTTGTGACCTTAATTTGATCCCCAGAAACCATGAAAAGGTAAAAGGAGAGAATCTGCTCCCCAGGGTGTCTTCTGATTGCACGTGTGACCGACCCACGCTTCACACACCAACAGTAAGAAGCACATTTCCATTTCCTTTCCTTTTCCCCCTTTCTTTCTTTTTTTGTTTTTGTTTTTGAAGACAGGGTTTTCTCTGTGTAACAGCCTTGGGTGTCCTAGAACTCACTTTGTAGACCAGGCTGGTCTCCAGCTCAGAGACCTGCCTACTTCTGCCTCAGAGTGCTGATGTTAAAGGCATGTGTCCCACATCTGGCCCAAATAAGTACATTTTCTAAAATTTGCTTTCAGGGTTTTGTCCAAGTAAAGATCATAGTTTATAAAAGTCTGAAAGCTTCTAGACTACAGAATATGTAGATTTCTGCAAGGTCTTCTTTAAGGATCACACTGTGCAATTGTTTCCTCCCTAGTCCCTGATGGTTACATTATCCTCTCTCAAGTGAGTATAGTAACCCATATTTTCTAGGTCCCAGGGAAACAGGAAAAGGCAATTCTCTAAAACTTTATATTCTAACTCAAAATCCAGCTATTAGGCATGTCCTAAAGGACTCTCCATTCTAGCCCAGAGACACTCACTCACCCATGCTCATGTTCTTTTCATAATAACCAGAGACTGGAAATAGCTTAGATCCCCACCAACAGATGAAATGAACAGGAAAATTATTCTTTTTTTTTTTTAAAAAAAAGTGAAGTTTTTAAAGATACAGAGTACACACAGTCATAGATTAAAAAAAGTAAAAAAAAAAATGAGCCAAAAAAGATGGAATATTCACAGAGAGTCTGGATTATATATATTATTGTCTTTTATTTGAATTTTTTGATTGTGAAGGAGCTAAGTACAGAGAGACATTTCATTGTATAGGCTACTAAGCTAAACCAGTATGTATATTATAAAGGTATCTTGATTTCAGAATTTGGGCCCAAGAATATGCTGATTTAGAAAAGAGGTTCTTCTTTTGTTTCCATAGAGGATGAGAACCTGTGGATTTGTTCCAGACCAATGAAGTTTGATGCACCAAGACCCCCCAAAAGGTGGTCATGAACACCCCTCAAAAATTACTTCACCCAACTGCTGAATGAGATAAACCTAGCACACAGGATATACCATGAAATACTTGATTAAAAGCACCCCCATTCAGCAGGAAGTAGTCTAGAGAACTCGCAAATTCCCAAATATTGTTTATAAATGTTTGTTTACATTTAAAGGGGGATATGCTATAGAGATTTGCATTGGTATGGATCTTGGTTTATTGATACAAATTTAAGGTCAATTTTGTTATACTAAATATATATATGCATATATATACATATATATTTCTGTTCTTGATTATGGTATTGTGTTTGTGCAGCTCATTAAAAATGTAATGTATAATTAAGAAATATAGGCTAATAGATAATCATCTGTAATAGTCAAGCTTGTAGTCATGTTATGTTTTCTAGAGATATAGTTCAGTTAGGTATTCTTCAAATCTTTCAGAGACCTTCAGAATATGGCATTTAAAATGTTTTAAGAACTTAGAACTTTTCATGATAATGTGACACATCTGTTCCTGGCAGTATCAATTACTTCAAGAGGAAGTTAGACATCAAAGAGGCTCCTTATGGAGTTGGTTAGCCATTTGGGCAAGAAACTGTTCTTGCCTAGACTGATTGTTGCTATGCTTGATGAACTGAACATGCAGGACCCAGAGAAATGACTGGTAAACTTGCCTAAAGGTGAGAAAGGGCCTTTGGGTTCCTGCTTCATGAAAGAGTCTGCCAGACACATTCAGGACATAAAAGAAAGTAACTGACAAACTGCCAATATAGGCAGAACTGTCTTTGAAATTTCCTGATTTATGGAAAAGTCTGCTGGATACTATGGGCCTGTAGGCTGAAGATGGATGCCCCAGTGGTACAGAAGAACTTTGGGTGACTGTCCAGGCAGTGAAAAGGCTCTGTCAATTCTAGAGGTTTGGAAGTTGTTTATAATGTGCTTCCTGTTTGCTTAGGTAATATTATATCCTTCTGAAGTCTTTAATGGAGTTGAAGAATTTATAGTTATAGTTTTCTTTAGTTATGATAAAATATAAAGTAGATTTATATGTAACTTTACTATGTTTAAGTTAAAACCTTCCTTTTTATTTAACAGGAAAAAGGAGGTGATGTGGAATTCCCTTCTGTATGCTTTGAATACCATCGGTGAATAAAGAAACTGCCTTGGCCTGTTGATAGGGTAGAACTTAGGTAGGCAGGGAAAAACTAAACTGAATGCTGGGAGAAAGGAGACAGAGTCAGAGATAAGCCATGTAGCCCCACCAGACACAGATGCTAGAACTTTACCCAGTAAGCCACAGCTGCATGGTGATACATAGATTACTAGAAATAGGGTAAATTAAGATATAAGTGTTAGTCAAAAGAAGCTAGAGCTAATGGGCCAAGCAGTGTTTTAAATAATATAGTTTCTGTGTGATTAGAACAAGCAGCCTCTCACAACAAATTGGTGCCCAATGTGGGGCCATTTATTATTCAACTGTTAAAAAATATGAAATTCAAAGGTAAATGGATAGAACAAAAAAATTCATCCTGAGTCATATAACCCAGACCCAGAAACACAAATATGGCAGGTATCCACTTATATGTGGACACTATCTTTTAAACCTTTGCTACTATTTGAATACTCATAGAGGTTAGGTATAGAATAAGGAACTATTGGGGAGGGAAGGCTCTCCCAATGTAGGGTAAACAGAAAACAGAGGGATACTGAGGTAAACAGGATAAACAGGAGGGATAAACTGGGAGGCAAGGGAAGGGGAGGATAAGGGAGGAAATATAGGGAAGAACTGCAAACAATAAGGGACATTTGAGAGTCATACAAAAACCTACTACATTAGAAGTCTCTTAAAATTTATATGTGCATATGAAAGAAATCTAATAGAATCATCAAATAATGAAGAAGTCAAAGCCCTAACTAGACTTCACTTGCAACCAAGTGAAACCTCCAGTAAGTGTCAGGAGTCGGTTGTCTCATTGAGTCATTGTCAAAGGGACCCAATACCCCCCCCCCACGCCCAAAAAAACCCTTAGTATATTACCAAGGCTGTCATTTGCTCTCCACAAACTGATGCTTAGGCCTCATTACTGAACACAACCCAGCTTCAAACCCTTTGATCGATGGTGGTGATCTGTCTGCATCATATGCTGGTATAATAGTGGCACAAACATTCTGTCTGATTGGATTTAATGCCCTCTCCATGAGATGGAACCCATGCTTGACAGTGCTTGTGTGGATAAGAACCTGAGACTAGTAAGGCCATGGACTTAGGGGAAAATCAAATACTATCATTCTGCTAAAGGAATATAGCAATAAAAGGATCCTAATGACATTCTGCTACACCCATAGGTGAGTGTCTCACTCCATCATCAGCCGAGAAACTGTTCTTCAGTAGAGGGGCACTAATAGTTAAGAGACCCATAGCCAGAAATTGTGCAGAGAATGAGAGACTTTGAAGCACTCAGTTCTAACTGGGATGTTTCCATCAAACTCCCCCTCAGGGCTCAGGGAGCTATGCGGAAGAAAAGGCAAAAAGACTGTGAAAGCCAGAGGGAATGATGACAACAGGAAACAATGCCTCCCAGACTCAAGAGGAGAGACTACCGGCATGCACAGGGCCGCCACAGGTCCAACACAGGTGGGATCCCAATGCTACAATGGAGAAGTGGACACTAACTCCCATCCCAACCAAGATACTACCTCCAACTGATAAGTGCTCTCAAAGGAAAAGTTAGTTTCTCCAAGGAAGTCTCACACATGCCCAGCAGTAGATAACAAACACAAGATGAACTCAATGGTCCCTTACTGCTCTCTTGCTTATATATATTCTGATTTTCAATTTTATATTTCTTTGGGTTTTGTATGTGTGTGTAGTATCTTACGCTATTTGTTTCTTTTTTTTTCTTTCTTTTTTTCTGTTATTTTGTTCATTTTGTTTTATCCTAACTTATCTTTTTATTTTTATGTCTTGAGAGAGAGAGAGAGAGAGAGAGAGAGAGAGAGAGAGACAGAGTGGAGGAGAGGAGTTGGAAGGCTGGGGTGGAGGGGAAGATATGAGGGACAAGAACCCGTGTTCAGGATATATTGTATAAAAATAACTATTTTAAGTAGAATATAAAAAGAGCACTCTAGGCGTGTGGGCTTCCTGTGAACTTCTGCAGCCTCGTCTGCCCCTCTCTCCCGATGACTCTGTTCTCCCTGCTTTCCTTTCCGTGCTGCACTTGCTCCCTGCCGTCTTTGTTATGCCCCCTGCCCTCCATCTGATGTCTGTGAAGAGGGCTGCTGCCTGTGTGAGGCCTTCCTCCAGTTTCCTCCTATGCTATCTGACTTACATATTACTCCTCTTAAATGAGGGAGCTGTGCTTAGATGACTAGAGAGGAAATGAGTGCTTTCAAATTAATCCAATGTCTAGTAAAGCATTATTGACTAAGTTATTGGTTATGCAGTGAGATCAGACATCCACAAGGTGATTTGGAGCGCTGGGAAAGGTGGGCGACACCGTGAAGAGCTCACGCATGGGGGTGGAAGCCAGTTCTTCTCAGTGTTGTATGTTACTGAGCTTCCTTCAAGACGGGACAGGACAGATGGCTTTGTCTCTGATGGAGATATGGATACCATGAGCCAGCACCCACTTCAACTTTATACGTGCACAGCTTTCAGCACACACCGATACATGCATTTTACTATTCAAGAGAAGCTCCGTGAGACCCTCTGAATGGATGAACATATCAATATAAGCATGAATGTGAGTGTGTGTATGTGTGTACAGTATAAACACATGCCACCTAATGGAACAAGGATAATTAAAATGCAAGAGCCCAGAATCACACTTGGTCTCTTGGTAGCCCATTTTACCTGCTGTGTTTAAGCAGGTTTCAAAAATGGGTCTTGTTTGTCCTATGAGGCTCATGAACAAGGTCTATGTAGCTCTTCATACATTGTCCCCAGCCTGGAGGAGAGTTCTTCTTGGGCAAAGTTCTTATAGCCTACTCCTGGATAAAGATAAAAAGAAGCCATGGCGCTGTTGCAGTCTCATAGCAGAGAGCTTATCAAAGGCAGCAGGGAGCCACAGGAACCCAGGAGAGCCAGTGAATATTGGAGGGCCTTGAGTTCAAACAGCATGGGTGCTGAACATCATCCGTCACCCGCAGTCAGTAATCCAAGCCTCTTTCCTGGGAGCAAGGTGTGTGCAGACATCAGGAGAACTGAGTAGCGAGGTCCTGAGTTCAATTCCCAGCAACCACATGGTGGCTCACAACCATCTGTAAAGAGGTCTGGTGCCCTCTTCTGGCCTGCAGTCATGCACACAGACAGAATATTGTGTATATAATAAATGAATAAATATTTTTTAAAAAAAGAAGGTGAATCCAAAGACAAACATATAGGCATCCCCCTGAATATTAACCTTCATCAGGCGATGAAAGGAAACAGAGACAGAGACCCAAATTGGAGCACCGGACAGAAATCTCAAGGTCCAAATCAGGAGCAGAAGGAGGGGGAGCACGAGCAAGGAACTCAGGACCGCGAGGGGTACACCCACACTCTGAGACAATGGGGATGTTCCTTCGGGAATTCACCAAGGCCAGCTGGCCTGAGTCTGAAAAAGCATGGGATAAAACCGGACTTGCTGAACATAGTGGACAATGAGGACTACTGAGAACTCAAGAACAATGGCAATGGGTTTTTGATCCTACTGCACGTGCTGGCTTTGGGGGGGGCCTGGGCAGTTTGGATGCTCAACTTATTAAACCTGGATGGAGGTGGGCGGTCCTCGGACTTCCCACAGGTCAGGGAACCCTGATTGCTCTTCAAGCTGATGAGGGAGAGGGACTTGATCGGGGGAGGGGGAGGGAAATGGGAGGTAGTGGCGGGGAGGAGGCAGAAATCCTCAATAAATAAATAAATTTTAAAAAAAATAAAAAAATTAAAAAAAAAGGAGAACTGAGTAGCAAACTCTACTCTTCATAAAGGTCACTAAGGGCTGTGGGGTTGGCTCAGGGAAAGGGCTTGCTGTACAAGGGAAGAGGGGTGGATTTTGATCCCAGAAACTTACGTGGAAAAAGTGAGATGTGATGATGTGTGTCTGTAATCCTAGCAATGGGAGTGTGTGACCTTCTAGGTGAACTCAGAACAATGGGAGACCTTTTCCAAAAACACACACATCACACATACCATGTATATACATACACACATGCCACACACACATATATTCATGAACATATATACC
Source organism: Microtus ochrogaster (assembly GCF_000317375.1). Lineage (NCBI taxonomy): Eukaryota > Metazoa > Chordata > Mammalia > Rodentia > Cricetidae > Microtus > Microtus ochrogaster. The sequence goes on from NC_022012.1 coordinate 2,817,265, forward strand.
ATACACAGATATACACACATACCCCAAACTACACATACACTACACACATACATATACACAAGCACAAACACACACCACACACACAACACACACACATACCACACACACAACACATACATATACACACATACCACATAGACACATATATACACATACCACACATACAACACATGTATCACATATACCACATATACAAAGCACACACATACACACACATACCATATACAACACACACACACACAGCCTTGGAGTTATGCTTTGCCTATGTTTTTAATAGGTCTGACCCTTTCTCAAATAGTATAAACATGAATTGGAGAAAACAACGTTTAATTGGTGAAGATCATCTCTTTCATAAATGTCCTGTTTGATATAATTCTGGGATTATCACACCAAACCAGCCCAAACAATCTGCTAGGTGTCACAGTTTCTGATTTCCCAGGCTCTTCGCTGCTGATGAAGAGGATGTTGTGAATCATGAGTCACATAGCCTCTGGCTTTCTAGAAGTGCAAGAAGTCCCTATATAAAGATGGAGCTTCCTCGGTAGGATACTGGAGCAGGCAGGCAGGGGACCACTGCTGATCTTGCCCAGAAAAGAGGGACATCATGCCTCGCCTCCCTTTGCTGTTGCTTCTCTGGGGCACCAGCTCTTATGCCTTCCCCGTGTTCCAAGAAGGACATCGGCAAGATGTGGAGACTGTCTGGGTAAATAGATGCAACATTACTCATGGCGGGAATGCGAGTCTTGACTTTGTGTCCTTCTAGTATAGCGTGGTGGCTATACTAGAAGATGGATTTCCTTCTAAGAGAAATGCCATTTGCCAGAAATGGAACCTTCTAAAAATGTATTTACCAAGTCTAGCTGGACACCTCCTTTCTGGCTGGAGGGGAGGGGAACCCAAGGAAGGGAAGGCAGCTCCCTCTGCAAAGGTGGATTTGCAAGAGTGCAAACCTCACCTACAAATCTTGTTCTAACAGTAAAGCTGAATCAAAAGTTTGAAAGTAATTCTCTAGTTTGTCTAAAACTTCAGGCTTTCATTTTTTTAAAAAAGGGAGAACCACTTTCCATTTAGTATTTCAATAACTTTAAATATTTCTGTGTTTCTAACTATGTGTATGACTGAATGTATGGTGTGTCTGTCCACCTCAGTAGTAGAAGCCAGTATCTCCTGAGCCTGGGTTCCCTGCAAGCAGGAAGTGCTCTTAACTGCTGAGACTTCTCTCCAGACCTACTGGTTCATTAATTTTATATTTTATCAGAAATACCTGGAAAACTACTACAACTTGGGCAATGACACAGAAGTTAAAAACCTGAGTGGCAAGGAGTTGATGGCTGAAAAGCTGAAGGAAATGCAGCAAACATTTGGGTTGAAAGTGACTGGAAAGTCAGATCCTGAAACCCTGAGAGTGATGAGTAACCCCAGGTGTGGGGTGTCCGATGTGACGCCGGAAGCCATTAATTCCAACAATCCGCGCTGGACAAAAACACATCTGACATACAGGTAACTAGACCGCATATCAGAATCAAAATTGGGCCATTACTCCCCCTTTAGAATAGAAGGAAACAAAACCCAATGTGTCACCATTTTATTTTATTTTTCTTAGTATTTTAAACTACACACCACTTTTGCCAAGAGCAGTTGTGGACCAGTCCATTGCGAAAGCCTTCAGAGTCTGGAGTGATGTGACCCCACTAACATTCTCCAGGGTCTTTGATGAGGAAGGAGACATTGTGCTTTCTTTCTATCGTGGAGGTAAGTTCTTCAACCTTGGCTTGCCCTTCGATAATCTCTGCTTTGCACAGCAGTTGCTTGTTAAGAGCATTGTTGATTTTATGGGGTTGAGGAATAAAATAGCATCACACTGTCTGGAAGTCTGCTGGCAGCTCAGCAAAGCACTGAGCTAACCAATATGAGAATCAATGAGCCTTTTGTTGAATTTTGTTTCTTGCAGACCATGGTGACAACAACCCTTTCGATGGGCCTTTGTATCGCCTTGCTCACGCTTTTCAGCCAGGCCCAGGGATTGGGGGCGACGTTCACTTTGATCTTGATGAGAGGTGGACTGACACCAGTGAAAGTAAGTCTGCTGAAGCCGAGCCCCTCAGTTCATTTGGCCTCTCCTAGTGCACGGCAATGCTGGTTGATTTAGTGCATTCATGGAAGTAGGCAATCTATCACCACTCTTAGGATTAGTATCGCGTTGAGAAGCATGAGGCAAGAGTGACTTCTGATCACATATCATCTCCCTGGTGACAAATAGGTCACTCTAAAACTTCTCTTAAGAAATTCTGAGGGCTGGTGAGATGCAACTCCTGAAAACCTGTTTGATTCTTGAAACCCCTTTGGTAGGTAGGAGAAAGCCAAATCTTCTACATCATTCTCTGCCCTCCACACAGCCATCCTCTGCACACTCTGTGCTTGCACCCATGTGCAGGCACAACAAACAAGCAAACAACCTTCTTTTAAAAAGAAAGAAAGTTAAAAGCTTTAATGTTTTACTTTTGGTCCTGGAATGTTCTTACAAGAAAGATGCAATACACTTGACAAATTTGCTACTAAACTTGGAAAACAGAATGAGAAAATAGTTGTTTTGTGTTTTCCAATTTTCCCAGCCCTAAGAAAAGTAGAAACTGTCAGAGTTTCATTGCTCCTCTGCAAAGGAACTTGGCCCAGCTCATTGTTAACATGGACTTACCGATCTCATCCTGAGTGTAGACTCCACTGTGCCTTCTTACAGTTAAAATGAGCACGCTCCCACCACCGGAAAAGGGCAGTATAAACCTATGTGGGTTTTAAAAAGGGACTAAGAAGATATGGATATTCATCCTGAAAGATTATTTCCTTACTAAATGCCTCAAAACAGTATAATTTTTAGTAATTAGAAATGGATCTTTGTCCTTCCAGATTTCAACTTGTTCTATGTTACGGCTCATGAATTGGGCCACTCCCTTGGACTCACTCATTCCAATGATATAGGGGCACTAATGTTCCCCAGCTATACATGGTACGTTGACGACTTTGTGCTAAACCAGGAAGATATTAATCGCATTCAGGCTTTGTACGGTAAGTGAAGCAGCCGTTAGCTGTTAAAGGCACTTCATTCTTCACGTGGGCTCTGGAACCATGGAAAGTAACTCCAGGTCTCTCATATTCTTTAGGACCTTCTCCAAATCCCATCCAGCCAACAGGTGCTACAACCCCCAGACTGTGTGACAGTCCTCTAAGCTTTGATGCAATAACTACATTTCGGGGAGAAGTGATATTCTTTAAGGGCAGGTAAGGTCTTCGTTTTGCGCTGGGCTCTATATTCACCATTGCAAGCCACCAATATGTCTCATATGGTAACCTAACAGTGTTTGTAATTGCATGGTCACAATTGATTGTGCTTCTCTTATTTTCTTTATACAACTAATAATGGCTGGTTCCATATGATTAGGTCAGTTGGTTCTGAAAAATCACACTCCTTCACCTTTGGAAATTTGTGTGGCACTTTCTGGTATCATAATAGGTAGTCCTCATGGAAGAGTTCTTCAGGTGAGTTTGAGCTCAGAGACTGTAGGCTCTCTGTGTGAAGTTCATGGTGTCTTATCTTCCATTTCTGGGGGCAGCCTGTTTAGAGATTCTCTTGGACAACCTTGACCAAGAACTCAAAAGAGGGATTCTCATGTCTGGTGTTTTTTTTATTAGGTGGTCTTTGACTCTTGGATAGAGCATTGTCAGCTCATGTGGAAAAATCCTATTTAAATAGTGTATGTTTATTTATGTAAAGACAAGCATGTTGTGGGGGTTTTCTTAGCACGATAGTTAATAGTATGATTCCTTATTACTTTTTCAGATGGAATACTGTTATTTTATCTCCTTTCCCCCTTCCTGAATACACCCGCCCCCTTCCATTTTCCTGATCAAAACACTTCTACCCTACTATTTTCTCTCTATTGCTCCCCAACCCTTCTACCCCGGTAATGGCTCCTCTTTTACTTTCCTGGTTTCTACAGTTACTCCAGAGTGTTTATTACATCTGAAGATTTGGAGTTAGGGACCTCTGATGAGAGAGAGCATGTGCTGTTGGTTCTGGGTCGGGGTTACCTCACTCAGGATGGTCTTTTCTAGTTCCATCCACTGATCTCCAAGGTTCATAGTTACATTTTTTCTTTATAATAATAATAATATTCCATATTGTATATATACTATATTTTTATTACCTACCCATCGGTTGAAGGACATTTAGGTTGCTACCATTTCCTAGCCATTGTGAACAAAACAGCAAGGCGCATGGTGAACAAGTATTTAGGGCCTATGCCCAGGAGTAACACAACTGGGTCATGTGGTAGATTTATTTTTGTTCATTTTATAATTCTTCACACTGATTTCCACAGTGGCTGCACCAGTTAGCTGTCCCTACCAACAGCAAATGAAGGTTCTCTCTTCCCCAGCCCCCATGCAATATTTGTATATTGTTTGGTTAATCTTTGCCATTCTGACTGTGTTAGGATGAAATCATAAAGGTATTTTTATTTCTATTTTCCTTATTGCTAGAAGAAATAAACTTTTTTGAGATAGTTCTTAGCCATCTTTTGTTTTTTTTTTTGCTTTGTAGACTCATTTTAGGAGTGTTTTATCCATCCTTTTAGTCAAAGAAGATGTTTATCTCTAAAGCTAAGAAGCTTATCTTGCAGAAGTCAGATGGATTTTTGTTCTTTGATCCATTTAATCAACCCATGTCATTTGATTGGGAAATTGGAACCACTGATATTTAAGGTTATTATTGAAATGGTTATATTAATTGTGGGCTTGCTGCTGAATTTTTGTTGTTGTTGTGTTTTAATAATTATGGCTTCATATTTGTCCACAGTCTCTCTCCAACCCTAAATATTGTTTTCTGTATTTTCTTTAAATTTTGCTTGTTGGATAAAAAAGTTAAGTTTTTAATATTGTAGAAAGTTTTTCTTTCTCCTTAAATTATGGTGGATAGTTTTGTTATGTATATTAATCTAGTTTAGCTGCCATAATTTTTTAGAATTTGGAATGCATTGCTTCAGGCTCTTCTGGCTTTCAAAGCTTCCATTGAGAAATCTGTTATCTAAGGCTTTCCTCTATTTGTAACTTGTGCCTTTTCTCTTGCAACTTTCATGTTGCAACATAAAACAACTCAGTGATATGTGTACTTAGTTTTTAATTATGATACACTGTGGAGATTTTCTTTTTCTGGTCTTGCCTATTTGGTGGTCTGTGTGCTACTTGTATCTGCACAGGCATGTTTTTCCTTGGTTTGAGAAAGTTTTCTTCTATGATCTTGTTAGAGATCTGGTTTATCCTGCTAACTCGAGGTTCTTCTCTCTGTCTATGCTATAATGAAAAGGGTTGGTTTTCCATGGTATCCCACATCTCTTGTGTGCTTCTTTCCTGTGTGTATTTTTGTAATGTGTTGTAGTTCTTGCTTATTTGTTCTAGATCTTCTCCTCTATCTTGGAGTCCTAATACCCTATCTTCTGCTTGTTTTGCCCTAATTGTAAGGCTTTCTTTACATTTTCTAGTTGAGTTACTGTATTTTTCAATTTCATTTCAGCTTGAGTTTTTTTTTTCAATGTTTCTGTCACCTTATTTAATTTCATTCTTGAGTTTTGGATTGTCTTTGTCATTTCCATCAACTTTATGTTTGTGTTTTATTCTCTGTAAGCTCTTTATCTTTGATTTAATTGAGCTTTTTCATATCTTCTTTAAACTTCCTTTATTCTTTGATGAAGTTTATGATTGTTCTTTTAAATTCTGTACCTTTGGGTTTATCTAGAAAACTCACTGGCAGATATTTCTACAGGACTGATAGGTTTTAAAGAGAAGATAATGGTTTGAGCTTTCATTTTCTATTGTTGGTGTGTTTTCAATAAGACCTGGGCATGTAGACATCTATTGATAGCTCTAGATCAATATAGACAGAGCAGGTTGGGGCAGAGGAGAAGTTATGTGGGAGGGTTGGGCCTAGAATTGGGAAATGGTTTGGGAGGAATGTTCAGAAGATGTTCCTCCTGTTCCAGACCTGAAGTATGGGGTAGATCTGGCTGGGTGGACAGGATGAATGCAGTGCTGGGGGACCTGTAGGTTAGGGGCAAGTAGACAGGATCATAACAAAAACATAGAAGTTTATGTTTCAGGCAGGGGTGGCCAGACTAGGCTGGGAGGCTGGGCATGGGTCCCAGACTAGATCTGGCAGGTTGGGGCTGTGGTGGGGGTAGGGGAAGCAGGTCAGTGAGACTCACTGGGCTAGAGCCTAGAATATGGGAAATCTGGCTCGGTGAAGAGATTGGATGTGGCATAGAAGGGGCCTGTAGGTGTGGCCTCATAGACTATATTTTAAAATGTTACCCTATATAAAGGATTTAATCTTCCACAGATTTAGGTGTTCATAGGAGTACCCATGTACCCTCAGATATTCAGGAATGACAACCTTCACTAAGTACAGGATACTGTGTTGCAATAGGTCACCTGATGCAGCCAGCTCCTCATGGCTCACCAAAACTGACTATTACATTTTAAGGCTTATACAAATTGGCTGTAAATCACATTCATTATAAAAATTAAACTATACTAGAACCAGCAATAAAAGTAATAAAAAAACATTGTTTTATCATCATCTTCACTGAAATTTGTTGAGAGCACTGAGGCTCAAACCCAGGGCTTCATAACGCTGGGCCACATATGTACTGATCCAGATCCCCGGTCCTATTTTCCTGACCTTTTATTCCTTATATTGAGCTTGTTTATGCCATTTGTGTCTTCACATGATAGGGTCCCAGATGATACACTACTGTCACTTTTAAGATTTGCCGCAGCATGGGTGTTTCTGTGAAGAAACAAGCACATCAAACAGAAACCCTCATCCTGGCCTCTCCTTGGAAAGACAGTAGACACTTGCTGGCAGCAGCTCTCCAGCGAGAAGGGGTGGAGACTCCCGGGAGACTCACTGACAACTGTGCTCTCTCTGTCTTTTAAATCAGGTTCTACATCCGTGTAAGTAGAGCTATGCCAGAACCGGAGCTCAATTTGATAGGTATACTCTGGCCAGCTCTGCCAGGTAAACTTGATGCTGTTTACGAAGTTAGTATGGCAGATAAAGCCTACTTTTTCAAAGGTAATGTTTCTGATTGTTTCTGTTTTATAAATTAAACTTTTATTTAGCTTTAGAGTGAGATAAAAGGGTCCTGGCTACACTCACTGCATGTCCTTCTGAAAGTCTAAGCTCCATGATGTAAGCTAACGGAGCCTGTCAATCAGCACAGTTAAAGCTATCTTGTATTTTAGCATCATTTTGATTGAAAAGTAAATGATTAGAGATATAACATTTTTGGATTGTTAAAGAATTTGCAAACAATCACTGTGTTTTAAACTTCTTCATATTGCTGTGAGTTCTCTGAAATAAAATTAAGAGGCACGAGTCGATTCTACCAAGGATGACACAGAACAATTTTGTGTATGCAGTTTCCTAGACCCCATTTTAATGTGAACCATTCCCTTGAGAGAACGAAAGTTATCACCAGGTAGGCAGATGGGACACTGCTGACTTGATTTCTCCAGTAAAGTGGCAGCATACTGTTCCTTGGCCTTTCCTCCAAGGCTCTCTTCTTGATGTCAGTCTATGAACAAGGAGAAATCAGGCATGTCCCAGTACCCTTGTCCTGATGACAACCCACCTTGAAGAACGAAATAGAGTCTCAGGTCTCACTGTGAAACTTCCTTGAGAGAATCTAAATTGTACTAAGTTTCCCAGGCAATTCGTTATAGATTAATGTATGAGAAAATCAGAGTCATTGCTGGTGGACCTCAACGAGCCTGTGTGATTCTTGAGAGCAAAGGATGCAGCAACTCTGACACTAAAGACCATGTCAGACACACATGTTCTCACAATCATCGAGATACTTGATACAGTTACACACTCCAACAGAGAAGGGACCGCAGTTCAGACAGGCACAATACTTTGCAATGGCCTCTCTAGCCTTTGTTGTGTAAAACTCAATAGAAGTTTACATACACAGCATTTCAAAGCAGCTTTTCGTGCGAGCTAAAATAAGCATGTTTGTTAACAAGAGTGATCTTGCTTTCCAAACAGATCAGTTCCCTATAACACACAGCTTAGGTACTGTAAGCAGACCCTGGAATCAGCATAAATTTACGTATTACCTCCTAGGATGCCAAAGAATTTAGTCAGCACTGAGGTAGCCTAGAACCTCTAGTTGTCTGAGCTTTGGAAAGGAGCTTTATCTGCAATAGGGGGGAAAAGATAATTCTCAAAGCTTTTTACAGAATACAATGGCCTAGAAAGACAAAAAAAAAAAAAAAAAAAAAAAAAAAACTCATATAAACTAGGCTTGGTGGCTCCTGTCTTTAATTCCAGCATTTAGAAGGTTAAGGCAGGGGGATTGCTGCAAATTGGAGGCCAAACCTGGTTACTAGACCAGAATAGGTTACAAGGTGAAACTCTGTCTCAAAAACACAGCCATTAATCAATCAAACAAACAAAAGGCAAACACATTTAATTGGTCTGAAACTGGATCCCAGTATCAACATTTATCACAGAACAAGCCACCCCCACCTTCCCTGAAGCACTGCAGTCTGGCTAGGATGATGCTCTCGCCTGTGAAGCTTCACTGGAAATGTAGACAAAGAGATTCATCCCTGGCTCTTGATTGGCAGGCAATAGAGTGTGGGCTGTTCGTGAGCAGAGTGTACAGGAAGGATTCCCCACGGACATCTACAGCTACTTTGGCTTCCCTAGCAGCGTGACACACATTGATGCTGCTGTCTGTGAGGAAGAGACTGGAAAAACATACTTCTTTGTTGATGACAAGTACTGGAGGTAAAGACTGAAATCCAAATAATTTTAGGGTGCCAGTTGTCTGTACGTAGAAAGATCTTAAAATGAATTTCATATGGACTTGGTTAACTGCCGTTTTGTGGATGACGTAACCACTGAACAACCATAGCCTGGTATCACATGGTGCTGCTTATACAGGGAATCCAGTGAGCCTGTGGTGCTCTTATGTGCTGGGAAAGATAGGTGAGTAAGGGCATCCAACTTCTCAAGCTACTTTGACCTAAACTTAACCATTCACATAGCATTTTACCTTGGGGAGAGTATCTGTGTAGTTCATTGGATTTCAGAAGACCTTATGCATATTTTGACACACCCAACATTCAACTTTTCCTCCCTCACCCAATTCACTCTTTTCTAATCTCAAGAATTAAAAATTTGTATGCAATTCATGCTGGTGTGTTTTCCACAAATATTTCAAGCAATCTGCATGTGTTTTCAAAGGTCCTAACATTTCTAACCACTTTCTCATCAGGTATGATGAATATAATAAGACCATGGATTCAGGTTATCCCAAATTAATAGCAGACGACTTCCCTAGAGTTGGCAATAAAGTTGATGCTGTTTTCCAGAACAAAGGTAAGAATATAGACATATTTTCTCTATTTGTTATAATACCAAAAGTAACAGCATTGCTACTTAATGTAAATATAAAAATGTAAATGAAAATTAAATACAAATGTAAAAACTATATATACTGAAGTCATGCAAAATTAAGTCAAAAGCTGAAAACTCCATGCATAATATAATGAATATATTTCATTTTATTTTTAGGATATTTTTATTTCTTTCACCAGTCAACTCAATACAGATTTAACCTCCAAACAAGAATGGTTGATGCTATCCGTCATTCTAACACCTGGTTCAACTGCTAAGAATATAGCAACCTGTTCTGTCACCAAATTAATGAAAATACATACCGCATAATTTTGAAGGAGATAGTTTTCTGAAGAGCCAAGTATTTTTATATTTTATTTACCTTCTAGAATTGTTGTTACACAGAGCTACCAAGTAAAAATTTATTTATATTTCATCTTGTATATTTTTATAATTTCTAGTATAATAATTTATGAATTGAAACAGTTTGGTGCCACAACTGACAACCCAAGAGGGCCAAGTTCATAGTGGATAAGTCCCTGAAAGAGGCCATTTGTGCTTTCTGACGTTGATCCTCGGTCTCTTCTTTCAAGAGTGGAGGGTGGGCAGACAAGCTCTCCCCAGAGAAAAACTGCCTTTTGAACACACAGGGAAAATCAACTCGTGCTTCAGGTTTGGTTTTTAAAACAGTGCTGACAGCCCATGCTGGTGTCGGACCTCTTCTACTGCTGGCTCCCAAATGCTGGGATACAGGCACGCCCTACATGCCCAGCCAAGAGATGGCCCATGTGCAAAATAAAGATTTGATACTTAGGCTGAGGCCACTTCTGTATCTAACACTTTAGCATTTCTTTACAATGCTTTCTATTTCATTATGCTGCTATGAGCTGACAGCAAAGCCTCACTTAGAAATGTTATTTCTTTCAATTTTGAAATGGAAAACAAACTGTTAGGAGTATCTCTTAAGACCAGCCTCTCCATTGATGCAAATAATTCCAACCAGACCAAATTAAACCGAATAAAAGATGCCCACGTTTAATACAGCACTCCCAGGTGGTCCGGGAAAGCATGGTGAGGGAAAGAGAGCAGGGGAGAACACGGAAAACCTGTAGACCACATGTTTCTTTTCTGGGCGGCAGCCTCAAAAGCCGGTGGGAGTGGTTCTGACCCTCCCTGGGGAGAGGCCGCTGCTTGACAGGCTTTCCCGGACTCGGAGTCTGGACCAAGGGGTTTGAAACGGAGCTTCTTGCTCCATTCCTCCTCCACTGGCGCTCCAAGGATGGGTGCCAGAGGCTTGGGTGATGCTTTCACCCAAACATCCCAGACTTGGATATAGGGGTGTCAGGGGACTGGGGTCTTACTTTTGACCAAACACAAACAATACAAAAATATTCATGAGAAGTTAGTCTATCCAAAATTTTCAAATTTCTCCATTTATTTGGAGAATGAATCTCTAGCAGGATACACTTCATAATCATGTCCTAGTCCGTACTGTTTATCATCAAGCACGAAGGCAGAGGGCTCAGCACAGGTCTTAAACACTGGGCTATGATGTGTGTGGCAAGGCTACAAGGCTGGATAAGAAAGAAGATACTGAAATGGGTGCCTATAACTTGGGACTTGGTATTCCAGAAAGGAACCCAGGAACTTTTCCAGGGTGCTGCTTGCCTGGCACCCCACATTGTACACACAATGGTACATGATAGAAAGATCAAAACTTCCGTCTCACAGTGTGGAGTCAGCCGCCACAGGGAGACTGGGACAGCAGCGGGACTGACTGCATGTCAGACTCTGGACCTTAGGACGGCCCACTGGGCCCTTTTCCCTAAGACTATAAGATATATATGAGTGTGGGTGCAGACAGTGTCCTCGTCAGTGTTCTGTTGCTGAGAAGAGACACCATGTCCACCTCAGCTCTTATAAAGGATATCAAGGCTTACTTTGAGGTTAAGCTCATTAAACCTCTCAGGGTCCAGAAAGATTCACTATGGCAGACGAAAACTGGCTCATTGGATCTAAGGGTAAAATTAAGTAAATCAACTCATTTACATTACCGCTACATGTGCTTTATTCCTTGAAGCATGGGGCATAAGGTATAAGATTTAGGGCAACGCATAAGGGTAAGAAAGGGGGTGATCTCCACAAAGCTTTCAGTCTGTATAGGCACACAGGCAAGATAGCAGTCCCAAAGGCGGTAACAATGGTATCAAGCACGCATTTTCTCAGAGTCACAGTGTGGATCTGCTTGCTACCTTGTGTCTCAGAGTGGGTGTGACTGAAGTTCCCCTGTGTCTGGGAACACAGCTTTGGCAGCTGTGCTAACCTCTGGGCTTGTTTTGTATTAGCATCTAGGTGGTTGAGTTAAAAGGAATCTCTTCTGGGGTTTTTGCTTTTGACTCCAGCAGTCTGCGCAAGTGAGAATTTTTCTCTTTGAAGCTAGTTTTAGTGACTCAGGCCTCTTTCCCGTATAAACAACTAATTTCCTGGTCTATGATACTATGTTAGTTGAAACCAAAGTGAAGGATAATACAGAATATTAGTAGTCTGCTAAGTCAAAGCAGAAGACCAGTAGATTACACCTTCCTGGGTCTGCTGTTAGATCAGACAACCACCTCCTGTTCGGGACTCCTTTCTTATCAGTGAGTACAGTCAATAAAGTTGTGGGGATGTAGATTTTGGCTGTGAGAACAGAGATTTGACTGAGTGGATGCAGGACTTCATGGTATGGGGAGGTACCTGGTTGCCGAACAGTAAAAGTCAGGTTTATACACTGCTGGGATACTGTAGCAGAGAAAAATGCCATGATTTCAAGATTTTTACAGAACTGACAGTGACTTATCCAAAGGACAGATGTTTTTCCCTTAGCTCTGTGAAAACATGTTACTCCGTGTGGACATGAACATAGACATATACACTCCCTATGAATTAGCCCAATAGCTCGGTCAGCTGCCCATTTCCTGCATAATACTGTGGGGTCACCACAAAAGGAAAACCTTTAATTGGGGCTGGCTTCCACTTTCAGAAATTTAGTCCATTATTATCCTGGTGGGACATGGCAGCGTGTAGGCAGATGGTGCTGGTGAAGGAGCTGAGAGTCCTCCACCTTAATCTGCAGGCAGCAGAAGGAAACTGTGTCACATTGGCCAGGCTTGAGCTTCTAAGACCTCAGAGCCTGGCTCCACAGTGACACACTTCCTCCAACAAGGCCAGGCTCCTAAAAGTGCCGCTCCCTATGGGCTAAGCACTCACACACACTGGGCTATGTATGGGGGCCATCCCTATTCAAACTACCACAGAGAGAAACCTCAGCTTTTATTCCTCATGTGGCATCCACCTTTCTTTTTTCTTTCTTTCTTTCCTCCCCACCCCTTTCTTTCTTGAGACAGCATCTCTCAATGGCCTGGAACTCACTGGACTATCTGAGCAGGCTGGCGGTTGACACCCCGAGATTCCCCACCTCTCCCTGTGCTGGAAGTCCAACCACACCACCTTCTATTTTTCCATTGCAACCCCACGTTACTCTTTTGATCAACATGTAAGCTGGGGTTAGCTAGCGGTCCTCGACTTCATTCCTCCATTTTTATGATTCTAGTCTCAATCTTCTTCGGTCGTTATGCCAATTAAAAATAGCACATACTTAAAATCTCATATATAGAAGCTCTGTTCTAGGAATTGAACCTTTCCTTAATTAACGGCATATGCCTGCTTGCTTTACTGTAAAAAATATTCAGTAAATTTGATAGATAATAGTGTACTTAATAACAAAGAGGACTCCATAGCCCCAAGCCATGAATCTCCTCCAGGTGTGTGGCTTAGAGTAAGTCCATCCATCCAAATCAGTCCTAGAAGTCATGTCCTTGCACGGTTAGTCAACTAGTCACACAGGCTCTTGGGCACACAGGAACCATAGCAGGGTGTGCCAACTCTAACAAAGGCATGACTCAAAGGAGCACAGGGCATCTCAGAACTTGTCAAGTCAGGCATCTGCCCAGCCAACAAGCTCTTTCTGTGAAAGACACAAGAACAAAATGTAATAGGGCTTCTCCAGCACTGAGTTCACATAAAAACTCATCCCCTGAGTGATGTTATCCATTTCACAGGAAAAGGGATCATGTGGTATGTTATGTACTTGCTCGAGTATAGCTGACTTTGTCTCATCTGCTAGTAGCCAGCTTCTCTGCTCCTGATTTTCAGATTGGTATATTCTCTGTGCAGTACCTATGCTAAGTCACAATTGACAAGTTGGCCCAGGGCAAGCACCCCTCCACCAAGATGTGCTTCAGTCTCCGTTGCCATGGCTCCCTCTGGTAGGGAGGTAGAGGGTACTAAAAAAGTCACTCCTATATTTACTTGCTTCTTCCACTAATTTGAAATTTCATACTTCAGATACGGCAGCATTATTTTCCTTTCACTGGCAGAAAAATGTACTTTAGACATTTGGCACCCTCTGACCTCTGTATTAAGACTTAGGGGCTGGAGAGACGAGCCTGCAGGTGAGGGGACTTGCTGCTCCTTCTGAGAACCTGCTCAAGTCCCTAGACAGCAGCCCACACCACCTCTAACTTCCACTTCCAGCTTCTGAGGGCACCTGAACACATGTGGTGTATACATATAAATACAAGTAAATATTTCTTTTAAAAGAGCTAATTTGGTCTTAACAGCTACTACAGACTTTCTCTGTTTGAAGAGCCCTCAGCTTGGTCAAAGGAGGAAATGAGAATACTTTTAATGGGTAATGTTATGTGAAGAGAAAGGACTGGAAATTCCATTGTAAACTTTAGAAGAAGGGAAAGGATGAAAACGGAAAAGCAAAGCTAAGGAAGGAGGTAGGGGGAGCATCTTCATCCAATACGCAATTAGATGACTTCCATTTGACAAGTCTTCATGGAGCCAGTGCATGGTGACATCATCATGAAACAACCGAGACTGATGACATCACCATGAAACAGACGCTGGGTGGGCACCTGGGCTTCACTTCTGGACCTTGTCCCCTCCATGTTGGCTGCCTTCTCACAGTGCACCCCACTCCCTCCCAAAGGCCAGTAAATCCATCTGGAAATCGGTAACACTTGTACACCCAAGGACTCAAAAAATGGAATTTCTGTCATTATATCTTCCTAGATAGCCATCATCATTGCTGCATTTGGAATCTTCTTCCGTTAATCTATTTATTTCTTGCCTGCATGTACTTGAGCCTAATGTGTGTTGCTAAAAACAAAAACAAAAAAACCCCACTGCTTTCAAAATATCTAAATATTGTATAAACATTAACTCTCTAGTCAGTTCCTTTTCCTCTTCACAAACACAGAAGCCACTTCCTGGAGAGTAAGCATTCTTTCCAGTGTAGTAGGGTGAGGGATTCACTGATGTAAGCCATTCCGTCTTCGTGCTGAGCTTTTATGAAAGAGCGTGCAGTCATTGAGATTAAAAATAACACACACGTGAGTCATGTTGTTACTGACCTAAACACTGACTCCCTATAAAAGAGTGGCCAAGAAGACGAAGATGTAGAAGTCAGAAACTAGAGAAGGATTGTTGTTAAAGCAAAGGCTGTCTGTCCAGATGGCGCCACTGGCTGTCCAGGTGCTGTTGTTGTGCCTGCCCATCTGTTCGGCATATCCTCTGCAGGGCTCAGTGAGGCAAGAGCCCCCAAACATGGATTTTGCTCAGGTAAGTAATCAGTTCAAGTGAAGGACAATGGTACCTCTTTGGTCTTCCAACAGGAGTAGATGACCTGATTAGAAGTCGTGTTGGAAAATATCAAAGTGTAAGAGGTAGAAATTCCATCTTTACAGAGAAGAAAAGAGAGGCAAGGAAGTGTGTGTTCCTCAAGGATGGCAGATGGCAGGAGCCCAGGTTGAGAAGAGATGAGGGGGAATGGAGGAAAACTCTTCTTTCAGAATTATTTATCTTCTACAACTTCAAGAAATAAAGCATATTCTAATTTTTCATTTGTGAAAAAAAGAATTTACCTAACACCATTCAGTGTTAGCAGGTCTATGTTAATAATGGAAATGGGAAGACTTAGATACAGTCATTTATGTTAATAATGGAAATGGGAAGACTTAGATACAGTCATTT